>NC_021160.2:15766340-15791145 GCF_000331145.2 Cicer arietinum | reverse complement strand
TAACTATTTCATTATTCACTCGAAATTTTTTATGTCTTAAACATTCACAAACTTTTCTTGCCTATAATTTTTTTCAACTACTCTTGAAGTTTATTGACTGTGTCAAATAATTATTTTAAAATTCCAAAGCACACATGAATGAATTGTTTTAATATTTTGGATTTAACAAACTATCACTCACGAATGAATGTTATAATATATCACAAAGCACACAATATTATTAGAAGAACCACTTCAATGAAATAAAAAAAGTTTGAATAAACCAATTCACATTTAAATATATTTTGCAAGAATTGTTTTAGTCAACAATATTTTACTTCTTCTTTTGTACTAAAGCAAACCTAGCTTATATATAATTATTTAAAAATATATTTACCTTTAAGTACATAAACACTTAGTATATTCTACTATAAAACAAAATTAACATTACTTTTAAATTACATATTATTGTTATCTTATACTTAGTAATATATTAAATTTTACCGCGCAACGTGCGGGTTATTCTCTAGTAATAATTAAAACGGTAGTACCGAGTGTTGAACTCAAGGATTGCGTTTTACTATCGAATTATATTTAATTACTGAAATAGAACAAAAAGTTTCCGAATTGATTGAAAAAATATTTGAAATTAACAACAGTAGTAAAATTGATCATTTAAAAATTGAGAAAAATGTCAGGGATGAGTTTCACTTCGGATCCAACCTTGGTGTCTAATTTGATCCTAGTTATTGAATTCCGTTATTGAATTATAACTGAATTCTCTTTATTATTCTTGTCCTAATGTCTTAGGGACATAACCTTTAATTCTAAAGTAACCCCTAATTTCTTAGTAGATTTAAGATTAGAATTAAGCATTACCGTATAGAAATTTTCTTGTAAATTATTGCTTTTCAACTAATTTAATTGGTTTCATGACCTGCATCTATGTCTAGACTACAAATTCATGAATTTCTCATCTCAAGCATTCGTAAAGTCCACTTCCGTTTCAAAATACAAATCATAGAACATTTTAATGTTGATCAAGCAATAAAAAGCATTAAGCACAAAGATGAGAAAAATAATTCAATAAACTCATTCATATAACTAGAAATCAAATCATAAAAATAAGGGTTTCATCTTGTTACACTCATCCCTAACAAATAGGGTTTAGTTACTCATGACAGAGATAAAAGAGATAGAGATTAGAGAAGAATTACAAGAAGAATTCATGAATGATTCTTGATAAAACTGCTTCAATGATGCTAGGGCACAAGTCTCTCAACTTCCCAAGAGTCCAAAAAAAAAATCCCTAAAACAGTGAAAAATTGTGTTTTTATGGTTGCTGATGCGCGTTGCGCGCTCCAGGCGCGCCTGGACAGTGCTGAATGGCTGGAAACGCGCCTCAGGCGCGTCTGGCACGCTTCAAGCGCACAACATCTGTTGTCCGATGTATATTGCATTTGGCTCATCTTTCGAGTATGAATTCGGTTCCGGTGTCTTCATGAAAGTTGTAGCTATGGATTCTAGCTTTCATTTTCACTTGGTTTGACTCCAATTGGACATCTACAACTCCAGATATGGCTAAAATACTCTACATAAGTCATGTTGATTTCTCATCAAAATTCAGCACTGCACTAAAACAAACTAACAACGCAAAACTCCGAAAAATCTCTACTTAATCAAGGAAATAAGAACATAAATATTTTATTAAATCAAAGAAATAAAATTAACAAAGTATATCAAATAACTTCTTAATTTAACTAATGATTGAAGATAAATAAGACTAAAACAGTGGGAAAATATGCATATGATGAAGAGTCATCAATATGCCTATTTGAAAATCAAAACTATGTATATATATATATATAAACTTATTTACTTAGTTCCTTTTATTCTGTTTAGGTACATATATATGAACACGTCTAATTAGTTCCTTTTATCTTGTTTAGTTATACACATAAACACGCTATATTTAGTCTATTTTTAATCCTATTAGTTATACATGTATACATGATATACTAAGTTCCTTTTATCCTATTTTATTTTAAACAAAATCTGATTATAGTAATATGTATGTTTTAACCACATTAAATATATTTTTGGATTGTAGTACAAAGAGTAGATAATTTATTTATTTACTTATTTATTTATTTATTTAGATTATTTATTTATTTATTTAATTATTTATTTATTTATTTAGATTATTTATTTATTTACTTATTTATTTAATTATTTATTTAGATAATTTATTTATTTATTTATTTAGATCATTTATTTATTTATTTAATTATTTATTTAGATTATTTATTTACTTATTTATTTATTTATTTAGATAATTTATTTATTTATTTAGATTATTTATTTATTTATTTACTTATTTATTTACTCATTTAATTATTTATTTAGTTATTTAGATAATTTATTTATTTATTTATGTATTTTTTTTTATTTACTTATTTATTTATTTATTTATTTATTCATTTATTTATACTAAGTAATTATTTGTATTTAGTGGTTGTGTGGCTATAACTCTCTCGCGGATTATTAGAGACGACGATCGACAAAGAGAGGAACCGTTAGCATATCAGATTCATTGGACGAAATCTTTAGTTGAGGTAAGGGGTGAGATGAGGTTCGATTTTATGAGTATAAAATAACGTGAGATGAATAGGAATACTGAAATTACCAGATGTTCATTTGGGGCTTACTACGTACAGTTGAGCCCTATTGAGTAATAATAATTAATTAATACTATATGAATGGTAACAGTGATGACTAAAATATAATTTAGAAGCCTATAGAATTGTTGTGAATTAATTTATATTAAGATTGCGTGTTATTTGATTTTATGAAACCTATACTAATTGTTATTGTATGAATGATATGTATTTGAGTGTTCTTGTCTGCTTGATTGAAATTCTGATATTACTTAAAAGTGCACCTAATTGATTCCTTATTATGTGATTGATGAGACTGGACTGTGTATTGTGAGTAGTGTAAATCAAATATTGGAATTTTATGTGATTGCCTGATATAACTATATATAATGATGAATATTGTGAAGTCAAATTGAAACTTATTGAGTTGTGATGATCGAGTAAGTCTGAGATATGTGTTGTAGATTTTGAAGTTAAGATTATTTTGTCATCATATAGAGAGGGTTTGACAAACCTAGTGATACGGGGAAGTACAATTGAATGAGTCTGATCGTGGAGGGCTACAGTCGAACTATAAGGTAAGACTGATAGACCTTGGGGTACATCTAGTGGGGAATTCCTAAGTGGATTAGTGGGTTATTCCCTAAGGCCAGGAGCTACCGTGCAACACAAGAGTACCCCGACCGTCGCGTATATGTGTCTCGGGTTGAGTTGAGGGGATCTATCAGGACTTGGCCATTCATGAATTGTTCGTCCACTCTTGTAGTGGCATAGTATCAGGCCTCCTAACCAAGTACTTCAGAGTATAATGATACCAAATGATGAAATATAGAGTATATGACATGCATAACATTTCATCCTTGCGACTGTCTTATTGTGATTGAATTTGATGAACCGTCGATATTATACACTTGAATGCTTATGATGTTGTGATAATTTGATTGCTTGCCTGTTCTCCTCGTGTATTTTATATTGTGACCTAATTTCGAAAACTCACCCTTCGTTGTTTGTGTTTGGCATTTGCGGATGGACGCAGACGAGCTGCAAGCTGTAGGTGAAGACTAATACTCTTGAAGTGTAGGAAGTCGTCTTATCTTGAAGACTTTTACCATCTATCTTTTGTTAACGTTATTTTGAATGTATTTTATTTTTTGGGATTCTCGCTCTAATAGTGACATTGGGTTGGGACCATATTTACATTTATCATTAAACTTATGTATGTGTACTCAAAAAAGATTTTGTTGTCTGATATTATAATTTCGATGCGATTAAGTTTGATGGAAATTTTGGAGTGATGTGATATGTTCACGATTACGTGATACTCTTTACCAAAAAAAAAAATATATTCGAAAGTTTGTATATTTATTTGTTTGAAGAATTTCACCGTTTTAAAAAAAAAATTAATTTTTTTTTTCTTGGGGTTTAAGGTGTCATAGTTAGCTTAACTAACTATAACTACCTTGTCATAACCAAATTGGCAAAATTCAGTTATAACAATAACTAACTTCAAGTTGTTGTTGATTTGAGGCATATCTCCACAATTCTCCACCTTGATTCAATATCATAATAATTCAATCATTGTCCTTGCTGCCATTGCCTTAGCTTTACTCTTTGTCGAAGCCAACTATGTACAAGCAATTCTTGAACTTAGTTTGTGGAAGTGATTTGGTGAAGGCATCAACAAGATTGTTCTTAGTTGTAATCTTCTCCATTGTAACATGCTTTGAATCAATCACATCCCTTATGAAGTGAAACTTAACATCAATGTGTTTAGACTTATTATGGTACACATGATGCTTGGATAAGTGTATAACACTTTGACTGTCACAATAAATTGAAACACAGTTCTGATTTGTTCCTAGTTCACCAATCAGTCCTTTCATCCATATAGTTTCTTTAACACCTTCAGTAAAAGCAATGAATTCATCTTGAGTTGTAGATAGAACTACCACTGACTGTGTAATTGCTCTTCAACTTACATCAGTCGCATATAGAGTGAAGACATAACCAGAAATTGATTTTCTAGTATCCACGTTTCTAGCATAATCTGAGTCCACATATCCCTTGATTGGTTCTTTGTCATGATGAGTCTTTTTGAACTTTAATCCTGCTGTCAGAGAGCCATTTAAGTACCTCATAACTCATTTGAGTGTTGACCAATGCAGTGCTCCTGAGTCAGTCATAAATCTTCTTCACTTAACTCCTTATTTTTATGTACCTTTTATAAATATTTTTCTCAAAACTAATTAATAACTTACATTACTATTTTGAAAAGTCTTTAAAAAAAAATTTCAAGTAAATATTTTAAAATCATAATTCAAACTCTCATTTATTGTGTTTTTCTCTACTTTTAGTATGGGGACGAAATGTACACTACATATGAAGGATGAAGTAGTGAAACCAATATAAATTTTAGTGTGTTATATTTTAACTATTCTCATCTAATTTATGCATAGTTGATTGTTTATAGGAATTTGTATATTGATTTCAATTTACAATTTTGATAAAACTTTCTGTGTTAAAATTTGTAATTTGTATGATCTTGAATTACGTTGAAATCTGAATTTTACTTGCGCAAATTTTCTATTGTTAGTTACCATTTTGATTGATATTAATTTTTGTATTGTTATATTAATTGAAGTATGATTGAAGTGGGTTTTAATCATAGTTCAAGTAATTAATTTGCTTGTGAAAATTGATTGGAATAGTTTTTTATTTTAGCAACATCGTGCGTGTTTCTATTCAATTGAAAAACTTTCACCGAATTGTAAAATGATCTATTTTTGGAAAAAGAAAACAACTTTATTCAACTCTTTCTAAAATCTTGAAGCAAGATAGTAGTATATCCTTAAACACTTGCAACATAATACTCAAATGCTCTTCATGAAGAATATATGAGAATATGGTCAATCAACCACAAACATAACCAAGTACATCCTAAATATCTTGTTCATGCAATTTCACTGAATTTAAGGGTTCTAAAAAAAATTATAACACAAATATGTTTTAGAAAATCTGAATATTGTATTCCAGAAAATTTTAAAAAAGTTTTCTAAAACACAATATTATTTTAAAAAAAACTTAAATTTTGTATTTTTCAAAACACAAATGTTTTCAAAAACTTTGAACATTTTGTTTTGAAAAACATTTTTAAAATTTTCTGAATCCATGTGTTCCTGAAAATAAAATTCAAAATTTTTGGAACACAAATATTTTTTTAAAATTCAAACTTTTTATTTTAAAAATAACACATTTGTGTTTCAGAAATTATTTTAAAATCTGACCAAAAAAATTACGTTTTTTTTTCAATTTTTGACCTATCAAATATAAACCTTCAAAAGACATTTGAAAAGTGGACACTTACTATTTTTAATCAGTCAATTTTAATAAAATATTACAGATTTTTTTAATTTTTTTGTCTTCATAGTAAAATTATTATTTTCCTAAAAAATAATAAAGGTCTATCAATTAACTAGGTTTTCAACTTTAACAAAAAGAATCTAGTTTTTCGGTGCCAACACATACCTTAATAAAGACAAATCAATAAAAATGTGATTATGAATTAAACGCCACTTGTGTACTGTATATAATAGGATAAGACACGTACGACTCAAAGAGCATTGCATTACGATCACACGAAAATGTTGTGTGTCACTCTAACCTCTAGCTTGATTCTAGCAGTTTTAGTTGCTCTTACAATTCAAGTCTTCTACTTCTCACCCATAGACCCAATTTTGCTTGAAGTACCACAATATGTATATTCCACTCCTTCAACCAAAAACAACCAATTACAGGTAAAAATTTAATGAATACATTTTATAAGATGTTATTATTATTTTCTATACTATATAAAAAATTTAATTTATATATATTATTTGTGTAAAAAAAAAAATTATACTGTCAATTGATCTCAGTCATTATGTTAGTGTAGAAAATTCTTTATACTATCAATTGATCACAACTATTAAATTATTAGTAACATTTGACTAATTGTTTCCGTAATAAACAGAATGTGATTAAACTTGGAGAAGGATTTTTGAAGCAACCAGAAGATGTTTGTGTGGATAAAGAAGGTACCATCTATACATCAACTAGAGATGGTTGGATTAAAAGATTGCCAAGGAATGGAAATTGGGAGAATTGGAAGTATATAGATAGCTCTACTTTGCTTGGAATCACTACATCAAAAGATGGTGGTCTTATTGTGTGTGATACTTCCAAGGTAAATAATTCATGTGTGGATTTTATTGAATTGAATTAGAAAATACTATGTCTATGGTATAAAATCCTGCATGATTAAACAACACATAATTATATTTTGTAGGGTTTGTACAAGGTTACAGAAGATGGTTTCAGTCTTATTCTTTCACAAGTGAATGGTTTTCCATTAAGGTGAGTACAAGACAAATAATTGATGGGTGTGTAAGTTTTCTTGTCTTGGTAGGTTGTTATATATGTATGGGCATAGAATAGGAAATAGTTAACATGAGTTAGTTTGGGTCGAGTTTAGTTAAAATTAGAACTCGGACTATACATGGAATTTCGGTTTAGGTTTGGAAAATAAACCGTCAATTATAATAGAGTTAGTTTGGGTTAAATAGCCTATTTTCAAGATAAATTGAGTATTGGGTTATCTTGTTTTTTTAATTATATTTTTACTAAAAAAATTATTCACCTTATTTTTAAAACATGATATAATTTATTTTAACTATTTTTTAGCATCAGATATATAAACTTACAATAAATATTAAAGTCATAAACTTGATTATAACACACTTGTAACCATAAAAATAACATAAGTTG
This sequence comes from Cicer arietinum, assembly GCF_000331145.2. Classification (NCBI taxonomy): domain Eukaryota; kingdom Viridiplantae; phylum Streptophyta; class Magnoliopsida; order Fabales; family Fabaceae; genus Cicer; species Cicer arietinum. The sequence goes on along the minus strand of NC_021160.2, from coordinate 15,783,706 downwards.
TAGGGTTTAAAATTGCACAAAATGGTTGTAAGCATTAAAATAATCAAAGTGTAAGATCCTAAAATACCTAAAGTAATGGCTTACAAAATAACGAGGCTAAAAGGTACTTTGGTTATATTTTAAAAGTATTGACATTTGATTTTCTTTTTAATTTGAGTTTCAATTTGTGATATGAAGATAATTTAAGGGATGTGAAAAATCATGGTGATTTGAAATTTGAATTTAGAGTATAGGATTATTTCTTAAAATTATTTTCTTTCGTCAGCTCGGTTAACTCTAAAGTATGGTATTATTGTCAAAGCTTAATAAATTAACATTTGTGATTTAGGAAACTCATTTCTTCTTTCATTTAATTTCTCTAGCCAAAGTTTTAATTTTTATCATAGAACTCAAACTCGTTACTAAGAGTTGACGGATCACATCTTGATTATTCATTAACTATACAAGTATTTAATTGTATCTAATATTCTTTCAACTAACACCCTAAGATATTAGGTGTCTAAAATTAAAATACAATAAATAACTTGTTAATTAATATAGTATTTTCATGTAAAAAAAATTATTATATTTTATCTTGAGAGTTTCTATTAACAAAATAAAATAATGTTAATCATTAGAAAATCTCAATTGATCAATCAGTTCAATGATCATGTCAATATGTGCATCTTCCATAATTGTAATTTAAAAAATATTGAGATTTTATTTTGACGAAGTACAAATGAGATATATAAATCTTTATCCAATAAAGTTCACATTTATATTGATCTATCTGAGTTATAGATGTGTTACTCACAATAATTATACGATCAAAATGATTTAGATTAAAAATAAAAAAAAAAAATTCTCATTATCATAATCTCTATCACAATAACAAGTCTATAATTTTAATCAAAGACTTATCAAAGTAACTAAAAAGTAATATAATAATATAATATAATACTTTATTAAATCTAAAAATTAATTATATAATTGATTACATCTTATACATATCTAATTATATTCCCTTAGTTATGTTTCCAAATCTTTATTATTCCCTTAGTTATTTTAGTTACAAAACTTTAATATTTTAGTTTCTTAAATAGTATTAAATACTTTAATATACTAAGTTACAAAATATAGACACAGACAAAAAAAAGTCTAAAACATTAAACATTTATAATCTAAAAAAAGATAAAGTGTTTAATATTTGTAACTTAAAAAAAAATTAAAAATTTGAACATCTTAGTTTTTAACTTAAAAGATCATAAATAAAAGAAAAAACATAAGTGACAAACAGTGAAATCTAAAAACAAAAATTGTAATAACCTAACATTACTGTTTTCTCCTTATCCTATAAAAATTATTGCCACTATACGGCCCCCGATAAAAGGAAGAGAGACTCATGCAAATTGTACAAAGTACAAGCATGTGAGACAAGCACACTCACGTGATGATAGCACAGTCAGAGATTTTGTATGTTAAAAAATCTTGCTTTTTGTAAAGACTAGTGAGTTGTCAATGAGTGTGAAAACTATTGAAGATTCCTCAGTTTTAGATGCATACAAGACTACTACTTCAAGATTTTATATTCTTTTGCTACTAGTTATTAGATTTTTATTTGAGACTATATTTATAAATTCATTTGAGATTTTATTTTTAATTTATGTGAGATTTATTTTTTTTCTAGTACACTATTTGTGTTTAGTATTGTTGGACTTTAATTTGTGTATGGATATAAAAGGTGGATGACCAGAATCAACCGACACTATTATCATATTACATTTGTATACTGTATCTATTAAATTCTTACAAAATCAACTAATAAAATAGAATATCTCTTTTTATAAAATGATTTAAAATTTTATTATCTTTAATTTATGCAAGACTTGGATTTTTTCAATATTAATCCACGTTTTCAAAGCTAACATAATTATGCTAGAACAGGCTATTTTCATTAAAATAAATAAATATATCAGTACATAGGAAAACATGACACTCATCTACTATTGTCTCCATTGGACGGTATCATGCACTATCAATACCTAGTTACTTCTATTTTCTTTCCTTTTTTGAAAATAATCAATTTATTCTTGAAAGTTATCAAATAGAGTCTACAAGGTTTGAAACCATGTCCTAAGACTTATTTACCGTTACATTACGACCAAACTAAATTATTTATTGTGTATGTTATTTGTAAATTTAATATGAGTATATTAATTCAATTTTTTGTTGTAAATAAATTATAAATAGTATATTTTAAAATTATATGATTCAAATTTTTATTTTTGTTTTTACATATTATAATTGTTATTAATGGAAGTTTAAAGATTGTGTTCTCTAAATTTGAATCCTTAATCCACCATTGCATTCTGTAAAAATCATTAATCAATATCCATTACTACATAAAAGAGAATTCAGACACAAAAATCATAACACATAAACACACATATTCACTCATCAACAAACACAACAGACAAATTCATCCTAAAACACCATTAAGACACAAAATAAAAAAAATATAGTCTAATTAATTGATATTGAACTATAGGATCATCATAATTAGAATTTTTAAGTCATAGATATTCTAACTAGTTTATATTGAGCCGTTGGAATATCAAAATTAGAATATCTAAATCATCATTATTCTAACTAAATAAAATTGAATTATTGGATCTTCAAAATTAAAATTTCCAAATCATTGTTAGGTTAATTAGTTAAGATTGAATAATTGAAATTATAATTTATACGTCATAATTTATCAAATTAGTTAAGATTTAACTATTAGATTATTAAAATAATAATGTATAAGTAATAGTATGTCTAATTATGTTAGATTGAATCGTTGGATCATCAACATTAGAATTTCTAAGTCGTAGTTAGTATAATTAGGTTTGATTGAGTCATTGGATCATCGTAATTAAATTTTTTAAGTCATAGTTAGTATAACTACGTTAGATTAAATTGTTGGATCATAAAAAAAAATAAAAAAGAGTTCAACCATTGTTTTATAATTTTGATGTTCTAATTATTCAATCTAAACATAATTAAACAAACTATAACTTAAAATTTGTATTTTCAATGATCCAACGGTTCAATCTTAATTAATTAGACTAACTACAACTTAAATTTTTTTATTTCAATGATCTAACATAATTACACTAACAATTACTTAGAAATTCTTATTTAGATGAATAAATGGTTCAATCTAAAATAATTAGACTGACTAAGAATTGTGAGCTCTAATTTTGATGATCCAACGGTTCAATCTAACTTGACTACACAAACAATGACTTGAAAATTATAATTTTGATAATCCAACAATTCAATCTGACCTAATTAAACAAAACTGTTGGATCATATAAATTATAATTTTGAAGTATTTGTGTAATTAATTTAGATTGAACCGTTGAAATTAGAATTTCTAAGTTATTTTTTGTTTATTTACTTAAGAAATTATAATTTTGATGATCTAACGATTCAATCTTAACTAATTAGACTTATTATGACTTAGAATTTTAAATTTTGATTCATCAGTCCAATCTTACCTAATTAGACTAACTATGATTTAAAAATTATAGTTTCGATGATACAAATGTGCAATCAAACCTAATCATCGATCCAAGTTCAAGGGATGCAAATTTTAAAGTTTAATTAATAATAATTATAATATATATATATATATATATATATATATATATATAATTATATAATTTTAAAATACACTACTATATTACTATAATTTTATATTTTATTTCCATAATATATATATATATATATATTACACATTAAACAATTTAGTTTGGTGGTAAAGTATTTGTAATTAAAACTCAAGACACAGGTTTAAACCTTGTAGGCTCTATTTTTCTTAAATTGATTATTTTTAAAAAAGGAAAGAAAAATCTAAAAAGATAAAAATAATTAGGTAAAGCTAAAAGTAAAAATCAAGGAAAGGGATGCTTGCTTTAAGTTTAATGGGTTTATTGTTTTTTTTTTTTTTGGTGCAATTTTTTATAAGTATAATAACTGTTATGTTTAATATTTTTTTTCTTTTACAGAGTTTAAAACTTTGTATGATTTTTCTAATGATTGAACCAGTTTTGCGGATGATGTAATAGAAGCATCAGATGGAAGTATATATTTCAGTGTTGCTAGTACCAAATTTGGTTTACACAATTGGCATTTGGATGTACTTGAGGCAAGACCTCATGGACAACTTATCAAGTACAATCCCACGTTAAATGAGACAACTATTGTTCTTGATGATTTGGCCTTTGCCAATGGTGTTGCACTATCCAAAGAAGAAGATTATATTGTGGTTTGTGAAACTTGGAAGTAAGTAAATTTCTTAATCATATTTTCTTATTTCCTTATGTTTTTATGTATTAGAGCATGATGCATGAGGTGCCATTTTGAGATCCATAAATTTTAACTAAGTACTTTAAATAAGGTATTAGTGTGATGGTACATAAGAAATCAATTTGTTGTGTTTTAGTGGGAGCCACTTTATAATGAAAAATTGAGTACAAATAAAAATTTACAAAAATTAGTTTTTTAAGGCTTTTTGGGAGTTAAGAGAGAAATAATTGAGAGGAGAGAATAGGAAAAATGTTTATGAGAATGATAATTTTAGGGTGAGAAAAATGATAGTTTTAGGGTGAAAAAAGGATAATTGACGATGAAAAATTTAATTTGAAAATATTATAATGAGATGAAATATATATTCAAAATTTTCGAAATTTCTTCTCACATTTATATTTTGAGTTATTTTTTATTAGAAATTCATTAAGCACCGATATCAAATATGTACTCCGATCATGTCAATTGTAGTTAAGAAAGTTTATTTTTCTTCACTTTTAAATTTTTTCAAAAACTCTTAAATTTTGTCTGATAAATTTGAAGTTGTATTTTACACGTTTGAATGGACTAATATGAACTTATATTGAATTTGATAACATTGAGAGTGGAAGAAATAATACCGTATATTTAACTCATGTTTTAACTAAGCATGCCAATTTATTCTTCGATCAAGTGTGGTTGGAAGAGAATCCACTTCACTTATACTTAACTGATGAGGTATTTTTTTTCAAAAGAAAGTAATTTAATAAAATAATATGTGCATAGTGAGATCAATTAAATACATTTTGTTTGAGATGCTGAATATTGCTTTTTTTTTTTTTTTTACACGAGTAGGGATGAGAATAGATCAGACCGACTGACAGAGGATTACGACCAAACTTACATCAGGCCTAGGTTAAATTAGAATTTTTTCTTAAACGGATAAGGTCAAAACTTCTAAAAAAGTCTATTTGCTTAAAAAGACCAAACTAAAAGTCAAACTTTTTAGGCCAACTTATTAAATAAATAATATTCTTTTACTACATTAATTATTATATTAAATTTTGATTTCTTTGTTATATTCAATTTTTAGTAATTTACACATATTAACTTCATTTAGTTTTCTGACATATTTCATTGACATATTAATTCACTAATCTATTTAAAGATATATTTGATTACTTATTCAAGAATATTAAAATGAAATAGGCTTTTTAATAGGTTAACAACTCATATCAAACTTCTATTAAGATCAGACTCATACCTAAAAATTAGGCATTGAATTTTTTGATAAATCAGACTCAGACTTGGCAAAAGTTTGGTTCACCCTATTCCCACCCTTATACATGAGGAATGCATTTTTTATTAAGCACAAAAGTTAAAAAAAATTAAATAAAAATATTCTTCTATATCAAGTTTTTACATTTTAGGTTGAGAAAAGCCTAAAAATTGATATAATTTTGTAACTGTTTGTCTGTGAATCTCGTATTTTGTATTAGCTATATATATATATAGCTAATTCTTTTCTTTTTATACTAATATAGCTAATTTTCTTAGTTACATAAAAATCATTTTATTAGCGTTTTTGTAACTTTTTTTGCATAAATACTAGTAGTAGATTTTTGCTAGATTTTTGGAAGAACAAATACAAATCAATCAATAGTGATTAGTTTGATTTGACTTTTGTGACATTTTTTTCAAGAAATTTGAATTTAATCAAACATATGAAAACTATTTGAATTGGTTTAATTCAATTAGGTTTACATTTTTAAAATGAGAAAAATAATATATAATGACTAAAAAAGATATCTCTGCAACATTTTTTTTAAAGATAATATTATAAAGGTTAAATATCTCTTATGATCCCTTAACTTAATTTTAGTTTACGTTTTAGTCATTTATCTTTTTTTTCCCGATTTGGTCATTTATTTTAATTTTAAGTAACAATTTGATCTTTTATGTTTTAAAACGTCAACAATGTTATCCTTTTTTTTTTACAAAAATTCATCAAATTTTTCAAACAAAATCCATAAAATTAATTATATTTTGTAATATAAAATAAATTTAATCAAATTTGTAACTTAAATCTTCAAATAAACTCATATATGTCATTCTTTATTTAATATTGTTGGAGATGAAAATATGAGTCTATTTAAAGATTTAAGTTATGGATTTGATGAAATTATATTATATTAAGGATGATAATTAGTTTTATGAGTTTTGATTGAAATTTTTTATGAGTTTTTTGAAGTTTTGCAAAAAATAAGGATAATATTGTAGACATTTTAAAACATAAAATATCAAATTGTCACTTAAAATTAAAATAAAAAACTAAATTGAAAAGAAAAAAAGATAAAGAACTAAAACGTTAACTGAAATTAAGTTAAAGGACAACTGGTGATATTTAACCTATTATAAAATACATTGGTTTATTTTATTTCAGATCCTTGGTAATTTATTTTGCATGACTTCAAATCAATATCTAAATGAATATAGACCAAGTTTAGAAGTCATAAGATAAATAGGTGATTTGAGGGAGTTGGAGTGACAAAGAGGTTATGAGTTTAATTTTTTTTTCTAATAAAATTAACAACTAATTATTAATATTAACTATTTAAAAAAATAATAGAGACCAAATTTATTTGATTAGTTGCATTTGAACCGGAACATAGAAAAAAAAAGCTAGTTTAATTTTTTTGCATTAAATCTCAAATTCATCGGATCATTTACTTAGTTTTTACATAGCAGATTTTGCTGTCCATTAAAAAAAAAAAATCAGAATAACCTTTTAAAGAATCTTGAATATATATACAGTCTTAATGTGAACCCATATAAAGTATTTATATTTTTGAAAAGTCTTATACAATACTACAAGACCTTCTCATCAGAAGAGAAATCTTTCAAAATCATCAGGTGAATGAAATTTTGGCTCAGAGTACTAACGGATAAATACATTTAGTGTATGTAGTCTTAAATAGAAATGAAATTACTGATACATATTTTTATACTGGTGTACTTTCCATGTTTGTATCTTATTTGATGTAGCTATTTTTTCTGAACCAGGTTTAGGTGTTTGAGGCATTGGCTAAAAGGAGTTAACAAAGGCAAAACAGATATTTACATTGAAAATCTCCCTGCTGGACCTGACAATATTAATCTTGCTCCTGATGGCTCATTCTGGATCTCTTTGGTTCAAGTAATTCTAATATGAACTAATGTGCATTTCCTAAAAATTATCCTTTATCATTAAATTATCTCCATCTATTTTACGGATATTTTTGTTAAAAGGTAATAAATGTATTTTAATTTAATAAATGTCTTATGAAAAGTAACAAGAAAACTTTACATATGGTGCTTATTTGATTTTCTTCAATATTGATGCTACAGTTCACTTCTGAAAAGATGAGGTTTGTGCACACGTCTAAGGTATCCAAGCACTTATTAGCTTCATCTCCAAAGCTATTTAATATGATCAATAGAGCATGGAAGTCTGCGACGGTGGTGAATGTGGGAACTGATGGCAAGATTATCAGAAAGTTTGGTGATAGTGAAGGGAAGGTTATCAATTTTGTAACTTCAGCTGTGGAATTTGAGGACCATCTTTACCTAGGTAGTCTTACATCTGACTTTGTTGGAAAATTTCCACTGCCAAGTGCAAACTAGTGAAGTTCAGCTCTTATTGAATAAGGTGTGTGTAACATCTTATGTGTTTTGATATCTATGGTTTAGACCAACACACATTTAGGAGAATATTATCCATATTATGTAAATTTGTGTCTTTGATATGAACAATAATAAAGTCAAAATTAGGATGACTCTATAGTATTTCTCAAATTACCAAGAACAATGAGATGAATTAAACAGTTAAATTTCTCATGCAATATCTCCTAATTCCGTTCCTACTTTTTATAAATTTAATGATATCCACTATATTTTACACTATGAGTTAATGCAACTGTTAGATCATACAAAATATTTGAATTTAATTCTTTCTACCTTAAAAGTCATATAAATGGAAGTTTGTAATTAGTTGATAGTGTAAAAAAATTTACACTATCAATGTATCAAAATTAATCTCGTGGGACTATTTATAATATCTCCTTCCATAATGATTTAAGAATGAGACATCCATAAGAATAAATAACCTCACCAATCCATATAACGCATCAACAGTTCTTTGATCGCTCATATAGAACTTCTACTGATTATGCTTATTTAAAAAAGCTAATGGAAAAACACTGCAAATTATTTTACAAAACCCAATGTTGGCACTTCATACATATTGTAACTAAAATTCACAAACATTAATAGTAGATACAAGAGTCAATCTACTGTATCCTCATCTTCTTCTCTACTCTTGATGAGTGTTTGTTGGTATCACTTGATTGGTTTCTTTTTGCTTTCCTACTATTTACAAATTCAGAGAAGGATGGTATTGGTGGCAAGTTTGTATTAGAACTTTCCAATGGCACATCACATGGGATAGTTTCTGTTATAGCATTGCCTGAGAGCTCATTGGTAGTTTCTTCTTTTGCACAAGGATCTGAAGCAGGTGGCGATGTGAGGGGATGTTCAGCTTCAGAGAAGACATTCACTGATGTGGAAGGATTAATTGCACAAAGTCGGTTCATCAGATTGATAGAACTTGTAGTTGTCAGCCACCTGATAGTACTTGCCACTTGTGAATAATAGAATGATTTCCCAGCCTTGCCATATTTCTTGTAGCATTCATCTTCAAGAAGAGATGCTGATGTTTCCATTTCAATCCTGAATAAACGTTTTAAATTAAGAAATAAGGAAACAGCTCACGTCCTAACTATAATTGCTGATTTGAGTTGTTAGGCGGTGAGGAATGTGTCCTGAACACACATGACATAGTGATAATAAACAAGGACTTGGAACTTGAAAGCATATGCTTTAGTTGTGACATAGTTTAGTGAGTTGTGGTGAAAATTTAGGTTTGTTATTTAAATAGTTCACCAACGGAATGAAGACACTAAACTCTCAACTTAATCCTCAAAAGATTAGGGTATTGCTTCGTTAATCCTGATGATTTTGGTTTTCAAATTAAAACCCTTCAACATTGAAGTGTCGTCATTGAAGTGTATTCATTATGCATCCAAGAGTCAAATTTGCTGCGGACACGTGTATATATGTAAACAAACAAACACTTGATATCTCATACATACGCAGTTGTCAACAAATTCATCTACGTGAAGGATTAAAGTGGTGATACAAAAGGACAAATGTTGGTGACAATCTTGTATTTTTGAGGGACTTCTTTGGTGAAAAACTATTTGGAGACTAATTAGTCTTTAAGGGATTAATTTGATGACAAATCTTTAGAGGACTAATGTGAAACACTTAAATCTTTAGAGGACTATAATCCTTGAAAATGGTGCTATTGCATCTCAAATACATTGCGCACTTGTTATATCTAGGAGACGAGAAATTTTGAATGGGTGGTTTTCTTGGTAAGGCAGCTAAGACGTGATAAGAAAGAAATCAAACAAGCAAGAAAAAGGCAATGCATACTTTAAGTTGTCAAGCCGTTGCTGAGCCTGTTTTAAAGCATTTTGTAATCTCTGCCTGCTTGCCCCTCGCATTTCATCAGAAATAGCATTCTTGTCAACTTTGTTGCTCTGTAAATCATATTAGATAAGTGAGTATGAAGACAGGAAGATAGCTGCATTGTAACAGTTTCTGCTGCATTGATCTTAACACTACTGAGCTAAGAATATAAATAAGGAGAGACTTTAAAATAACTATTCTACCTTTCCAATTACAGATTTCTAATCATAAGTTCATAAAAAGTTCTGTTTTGGTGTCAACAGCCAAAAGCTCTAACCATGGGAAATAGAATGAAGGATAGAGAAAAATAAAGAACACTTTTTCAACTAACAGAGTGGGTATAATACATAAAAGATGAACCTGTCTATTAGTGTTCTCTTTACGATAGTAGTTTTCTTCTGCCCGCTGTAACAAATCAAGCTTTTCATTTACTCCCAGTCTGGATTGAAACTTTGACCGGCCTAGATTGTTGACAGCCTCATTATCGTCTGCCAATGAAAATTCATACACATGAATAAATAATCTACTAACCACTACATCACCCTAACAGTAAAACACATGCAACTGAAATAAACTTGGTACCCCCATCTAAGTCAGAAATATCTTCCTCTGATCCACTCGCTTCGTCATCTCGATTCCAGAATTCAGATAACTGTTCTCCATCAATTGCACCAGTGGAACTGAAAAATGAAAGTGGTCGATAAACAAGAAAACTAGGCATTATTTAACTGGATTCATTAATCTAGCATAAGAAAATCACCGGCACCGCCAAGCCAATTACAAGGTAAAAAGGAATAACCATAAAGTATTACGAACAAGAAATATGTGAGTTACGGTTGAAGATCATTTTGGAGGACCTGAAGATAAAGTGGGGTGAACCAATTAAACTCTATTGTGATAGTAAATCTACTATTAACATAGCACATAATCCAGTGCAGCATAACAGAACCAAGCATATTGAAGGTGAGACATTTCATCAAAGAAAAACTCGATAGTGGCCTGATCTGCACTCTATATGGTTGCACTCTATATTTCTCCTCCCAAGACAACCTTGCAGATCTTCTAACTAAAGGGCTAAATAGCAACAACTTTGAAAGAATTGTATCCAGGTTGAGAATGGAGAACACTTATTCACCAGCTTGAGGGGGAGTGTCAAAATTTGTTTCTGTTTTATTATTAAAAATATCCCTCAAGTATAGGGATTTGGTTATATAGGAGTACTAATAGGGATTTGGTTATATAGGAGTACTAATAGGGATTTGGTTGTATTGTAATCTTGTATATATATCTGATGTATTGTCAACATATTTCGATTCAATAAAATATATTTTCCTAATTCTTGAGAGGCAGGGACTACAAAACCTGCCTAATGACAAGGTCATACAGAGCCAAAGACTAACGCATACAGAGAACCTAAACAGACAAAATGGAATATATACCCCTATCACTGCCATATCGTACTATTTGATGCCCTGATGTCAGAAATATTAACATTTGATGCCCTGATGTCAGAAATATTAACCAAACCGATCAAGGGCTTCCTGTGATACCCATCATTACTATAATTTATTATAAAGCAAACAAATGCAAATCATGTATTCCCAATATGTCCTTCGGCTTATCAACATTAAGTTAAACTCCTAATGCATAAGAGGGTTTTTTATACATGAATAATATAGCACCTGGCTATGAAAACTCGAGAACCGCTTTGCTGGCGTAGAGCACAGGCAGCTGTGAGATCCTCCAAATTTCTGGCAACTATGTTTGGGTGTCTACATGAGTCACACGTTTTTCCACATAGTGATGCTGTTACCTGTTTTGATCAAAGTAAAGTATCCACTTGTGTCAACATGAATCATAATACCTAAGGCTGTATAGTTCATTACCTGCTCCCCAAAACTTTCGATAATCATTTTCCTACGACATCCAGATCCTTCACAATATTCAACCATCTACATTTTTAACATATAAACTCCATTACTTAACTATATACATAACGGCATTGTGAATAATAGATACCATGTTAAAGAAGTATGCAAGTATTTAGATGTTACCTGATTGAAAGCAGTTAGGGACGTTCTGGATGATTCTTCTTTTGAACTTGAGGATTGTGACTTCTTGCTCCCTGAGTTTCTTAATATAAATTCCTGAAATAGAACTTAGTTAGAGAAAACATGTCCAATAAGAAAACAAGATCAAAGTATCAAGTTAAGGAAGTCAACCATTCTTTTGCGATCATCTACTCCATAGTACAACAGACTTGTAGAGGGCAATTGATCACGACCAGCTCTTCCTGACTCTTGATAGAATGATTCCATTGACTTTGGAATATTGAAGTGGCACACGATTCTGACATCTTTTCTATCAATGCCCTGGTAATTTGATCTTAAGCTATTAATAGAAAATCACATGAGTATAAAAAGGATTATAACACTAAAACTTCATATAGAAGTTTGAATCAAATTTATAGTAAATGGCCACTAACCATTCTGAACGGACACCAAAGGCTTAGTAACTGTATGCAACAGAAACGCTCCATGTAGAGTATAGAAAGAAAAGAAAGGGATACATCACAATCTCAAATAAATCATCAGTTCTTGGCATCAGAAAAAAATTATAAAATGTAGTGAATATACTTATATCTTTGACACATTTGTGCTCATTCGCTACTCTTATGTTTTATTAATCTCCCTTGGATTCATTATATTTTGATAGATTAGATTCACCATATTACTCCTATAAATAATGACGGAGATGCCATACTCTCTTAAATGTAGCCATAAAATGAGTTCTAAATAGTGTTCGGAATAACGCTGCTATAGCTTTCAGCAGGGATAGTTGTGACATGCTATCCCTGTAGCATTGCAATTTCTGAATGGAGCCAATGATGCAAGTTATCTGCACTGATTGGGAATGCCACATCCCCTTACCAACGATTTCACCAAAACGGACATTTACCAACAATCCAGCAAAGGAAGCACATAAAAAATCGTAGGAATGGCGATCTTGACAATGGTGTGAAAAATTCTTATCCTCGTAAGAGCACTATGCATAAAATAAAGTTGTTTAAATATGCTTAAAAATTAATACATTTATGAGATTAAGTAATTAGATTATGTACATCACCATAAAATTTGGGGAGGGGTATGAAATACTTCCTTTAAAAGAAACCACTTGTTATTCAATGAAATCAGTCCACCACTCCCGGGAAAAGTGTTCCTCTTAAACAGCAAGAATGCAAATTAAAAAGCGGGAGATTATTGGACAACAAACTTAATGGCATTCTACTTCAAGCATAAGTTCAAGGCTAGAGGTCCAAATGTCTTCTTGCAAGTGACTACTGCAGGCTACACTCCCAGGATTCTCAACATAAATTGACTAGAGAATGAGAAAAGCACACCACTATTTAAAAAAATGAAATGGGAAAACTTACCCAAAAGCAACAGTGGCAACAACAACTTTTATGTTTGAAGAAATCCAATCATGTAGCACTGAAGTTCGCATTTTATCATTCAGTCCTGCATGATAAGCTGGGAAGACCAGAATATTAATAATAATACCAATATCATATCAAGGGACAGACAAACTTTTAGGATTGAAGCAGCAGCTGCCACACAAGTATTTTATTTTAGTGTTCTCAATATTATATGTATTATGTGTATTAGTTGCTCCCAGTATTTGATAATATTACTTTTATTTCCCCTCAATTTCTTATCCAACATTTTTTACATATTCATTGTACACATTACATTTTTTGTGGGTATGAAAAGTATGACTTATAATCTCGTTCCCTACTTAAAAAATTTTAGTCATAGTTCTTTATCAAGCATTCATTGGATATTAATTTATTTGATTGCATTTTGTTCTTTTTGATACTATCTTACGTGTCTCTCTTCTTCTCATTCTTATTTTCTCTCTCAATTTTTAACAACTTATCCTACGTGAATGGCTGAATGATTTGATTGTTTGGTTACTTAGAGAGTTTGATAGTAATGAGAAACAAAAATCATCAATGTTTCAAAATATGAAGACTTGTACAGAACTATTATGATGTAAAATTTATAGTATTTATAATGCAAGGGATTTACATATATGCGTATATTTTTGGGTCCCGATACTTGCGATGAATCATTTTGAAAAGACATAAAAAATACATAAAATATTACCAGCACAAGAAAAGCCTCTTTGGGATAGATGAGCTGACAAGTCATCACACATTGAACGTTCAAGGCAGTAAATTATCCCACAGACATCTCCCAAAGATTTGAGAGTATCAGATAAATCAGCATAAGCATCATTCAATAGATCTTTGTATCTAACTGTATCATTAAGAAATCAAGTCAGATATGTTTGAATTTATTAGTAGCAGTATGCCTGCATCACATGCAAAAAATTAACATACAAAGCAATTCACCAATGAAACTCATTAAGTAACTGGAATGCTCAAAATAGCCATAAATTTACTGATTGGAATTGGAAGGATTTCTTCAGAGATGTTGAATTTGCATCTTACCCATTCTTTGTTTTTTAAAATAGAAATTAGATTCTAAGTTTTTTGCTTTCTTCTATTCTCATAGCATCTTTATCACCAAATGTAAGTTAGCATTACCAAACATTTATGTAATGAATGGACTGATTTATTATTAATGTGGCAGACACATTACATTTGATAGTGTACGGCGATGGTTTTCCGTTACTAACATGGAAATTTAAATCTACAAATAGGGTGAAACTGAAATCTGAATTGATTTATAGCTTTGAATCAAACTGCAAGCAGAACTGACCTTCATAATATATATTAGGCCGATTAAAAGAAGTCTTCAGTTTTAATGCATTTTGCATCTGTAAGGATTCCACTACATCCTTCTGAACCCTTCATAAAACAAATAACCAAGGAATTAATGCAACAGTGTGATTCTCATTTCTCACCCTTCAATACCAGGAACAAAAAGGAAGAAGATGAAAGAGAGTGCCTGCTTCAAAAATACTACACAAAATCTGCAATGATCATTGTGATAAACAGAGCATATTCTTTGTATGTGAATATGTTTAAACCCATATTATCATAAAATAATATGACAGACTCTTAATAAAAAAGAAACCCTATCATAATACTATACACAGACAGACATACAACAGACACATATACATACCAATAGGAGAATAACAATTTTAGAAATCCACAACAATTGCACGATTATTTTTCAGAAGAATAGATAGAAATGCGTAAACGTAGAATTTAATATGAAATTTGTTCATGAAATAAATTAAAATATAACAACAAACAAGTTAATTCTATAAAAGAAGTAAATTAAGAAAACTCACTTAGGAACAGCAGTAGCAGTCAGAGCTAACATTGGTACATCTGGCAGGTGCTTTCTCAGAGTTGAAAGCTTACGGTAGCTAGGTCTGTTTCCAAATACATAAGGAAAAGGGAATAGCATGTCATCAGAATTAACTCCAAGCAAAACTGTGTCATCACATGAAAACTTAAGCTTTTAGATTAGTTAGTTCAAGGGCAGTGCCTAACATGCACAAGTGCAAAACTGTGGCACATGTGAGTGAGCACGTTTTCACTATTAAATTTAATATTTAATCACACAAAAAAGGTATGAGTTGGTGACCAAAATTGACATCAAAACCTTAGAACATTACATTTTCATTTATTAATTCTTCTTGTATTTCACTTTAACCTTTGGTATCTAATATTTTGCTCCACCACAGCCTTTAGCAACTTTGAGACCATAAAGCCTGAGGTTGTGTAGCACGACTAAAGTCACTAGCGCTACCTTGCCTTCTCTCCACCCAGTAACTGCAGCTGATACCCATAGGATCCCTCTTGAATTTTATTTGCTGCTATTATAAATAAGTATAGCAAGTCTATTCTGCATTAGGACTATACTCAGTAATATTGGGCCTTTGGCCTGAAATGCTTTAGGCTATAATCGTCGCTGAGCTTAGGTCAGTTAGTTAAGAAGCAGTTACAGAGTCTGATTACAGCTGCCACTGATTCACTCACTAGACTAGGTATAAATACTGAAATTTGTGTTGTGCTTAGTTTTTCAGTTAATGGAAATCAGTTCACATTTTCTCCGATTTTATCCCAGTTCTCAATGACTTCGTTTTCTTAAAGCTGCCTTCTTCATGGTGTTTTGTGCTAGGAATTTTGACTCCCTTTACTGGTGAACTGCTCAACAGGAAAAAGTACTTAGTGGGATTTTGGGCTTCAGTGAAGAAGTTGATTCTCAATTTAGATTCTTATAAATGATTGTTTTTGGACTTAGATGAATAGAGTTAGTTAATAATAATAGTTAGTTAGTTGTGGTTGTTATAAGGCTATTTGCATAAATAGAGAGGTTAGGGAGATAGAGAGATATCATTGAATATTGTAATCAACTGTTGAATAGTGAATGTTCTCTATTGTGAAGGGGAAACCCTTGGAGGAGAGATTTCTCTCCTAGTTCTCAATAAAAGTGTTCTTTCTTAGGAATCCAATTCTTGGGTTCCTAACAATGATGGTCTTGTTTTCTTTTAATTATAATAAATAAGTAAAAATATATGTATCAGTGTTGATGTTCTGTGTTTTTAACATTAGCAGTATCCGTGTCCGATGTTCGTGTCGGTGTCAATGTTTCATAGGAAAAAAGAGGACTGGATCTATCTAGGTATGGCACTAGGAAACAGTGACCATATAATGTTTTCAATCAATGCTTTAGCAGAAAACATATAGATCCGTTAGTGTTATCAAATGGTGGCAACAACAGCAGTAACGCGTGGCAGATAAATTTATGATAAAAAGCATTTTGATGGCCATGGCATGGGTGTTTTCACATGGAAGCCTCTGTAGCTGTTACTTGCAGGGAAGGTATGGCAATTCTAGTGACCCTAGTGAAAACAGAGGTTAAATAACCTAAAAATAACAAAGAAAACAGATGGGTATCATTGATCTGTTTTAAATCTGGATGACCCGCCAAGTCCAAAATAACCCCAAACAATCTTAATGATGACCTATCAATCCCAAATAGAACACGCACATCTCAGTCTCACACATATTTATTGTCTATTCTCATTCTCGTATCTATATGCTTGCCTAAAACCTCAAACTCTCACTTGGCTGCTCCCGTATCTCTTCTACCATCTCAACCATATATTCCCTTCTTCTGTAAATGGCCTGTCTTCGGCAAACTACATATCTCTGGGGATTGTCCCATTCTCTCCCTCCTTTCCTTTTCTGATTTTCCTTATTTTCCAAGTCTCAATCCCTACTCTGCATATCCTGTTTTATTCTCTATTCCTCTGTCCATCCCTATATTTTCCTATCTGTTTGTCACATTTATTTCTTTCAAGGTGATATTTTCCTCTTTGTTCTATGGCTTAAGGATTGCTAATAATGATAATTATCAATCAAACAATTTTTCTAGTTAATTGTTCTTAATATAGATGATTAGTTCCTATTTATATTCTATATTTTTTTACATGGT
>NC_021160.2:15765229-15766137 GCF_000331145.2 Cicer arietinum | reverse complement strand
CTCTCATAGCATAAGCAGCACATTGGTTGTGTGGAAGATCAATTGGCAGTAGATGTTAAGCTATTACACTTGTACCACTTAACCATTTTATAACTTTTGGTGAGATACAAAATTAACCAATCCAACTATTGGATAAAAAATTCTGATGAACTAAATCAAGTTCATAAAATTTCATATAAATAAAAAACTAATTGATGCTTTATCGCAATATTTTCTTTTAATGTAAAATACCTTTTAAAATGTAAATAACTATTGATTGTTAGAATAGATAGCAGTCCAAATCTATTTTAAACTTTGATATGTCATATGTATGATCATGCAGATATTATCATACGATTCAATGTCTGATTGACAAATATCATATTCTACAAAAAAACAATTAAGTGGAACAAGAGTAATAGTTTAACATCTAGTGCCAGTTGATCCTGCACACAACCAATGTGCTGCTTATACCATATATTGTTATGGTTGATTTTAGGCTAGCGGCTTGCCACCATGAACTATCTATAAAGGAATACCATCAATAAAAATTCAAATGGCTAGTAGCAGCATGAGTGAATAACCTGAAATCGTGACCCCAACTAGAGATGCAATGTGCCTGAAAATTTTGCATAAGTGAATTTTTTAAGGATATCCATAAAATTCCAACAGAAATATCTTTGTCCAACAGAAATTCCAGCTAGACCTCGTCTATGGCAATGAGACTTAACAAACCCCTGGAATAAATCTTTGCCAGCTTTGACATAAACCCTGGGGTTGCTATCAACTCTGGAGTCACATAAAGCAGCCTTGTAGACGGTTTTCCAGAATCAAGGTCCTCGTAAATCTTAAAACATAAAACAGAAAAATAAGTTTCCCAAATTAATAACAGAAACAAGTGAGAAATTGGCCACAGATTTATATAAGTG
>NC_021160.2:15666616-15765213 GCF_000331145.2 Cicer arietinum | reverse complement strand
TTCCCTACCCTACCCCCAAACAAAACAAGGGGGAAATTTTATAATCGAAAGTCAGTAGCCCAATAATGAAGTTCAGGCATAAGATATGAAGGAATTCTAGCAATTTCATTGAGAAGCGTGAATTTACTAGAGATAATATCCTTTTAAATCCATAAAAAAAACAAAATCAATCCAATATAAATCCTAATATTTTGCACTTATTATACTAGCCATTTGCAATACGATATCAGCAACATTATGATAATCCACCTTATCTTTTGCAACTGCCGTTTTTGTTGAGGAGAGAAACTCTGCAGCGATTCCTTTCTCCTTTAGTGCCATCACTTGGTTTTCCTAAAAAAGGAACCATTTAAACCAAAACAAACGCTTAGCTCATAAATTCAACATGTATGAAAAAATAATAAACTGATAAAATGAAAAAGATGCATACCATTAAGGCTGCCACCACTCAGCAGAACAAAAAGTCAGAAATCACAACCAGTATCCTCAGTCGCAAACCCGAGCGATTTATCAGACAAAATTTACAGAGTTCAAAGATACAAACTCTAGAAAAAAAATATAAAAGCCATTCACCTATTAAAGGACAAACTACAAGCACGATTCCTGCTTTTGCCAATGCAGGAATCTGATAACACATTGACTTGCCTCCTCCAGTTGGCATAAGGCAAAAACAATCCCTTCCTGGAGCAACACAAAAAGAACGAAATTTCGCCCAAAAATTAATGAAAATTTCCTACTTAAATCCCCTCCATTCAATTAAGAGTTTGTTTGCTACATATTTGGACCCATTTGTTTAAGAATCCTTTAAAAATGTTTTTTATAGTATTTTATCTTTTTGTTATAACACTTTTAAAAAGGAATTTTAAAAATAAAGCTTCAGATGAAAAATTGGTTTAAATAGTTTATCTTAAAATATCATTTTAAGCATTTCATCTAATTTGGCTACAACTTTTCTTGGATAATGAAATTTCAAAAAAAAATTAAAATGAAAAGTAATTTTGAGAAGTTCTTCATAAAAATCATTTTTGAATAATACCTTTTTTTTAAAATGTGTTTTTTATCATGTTAAAATCACTAATAATGAATATCTAAATTATTTAACGTCAAAATCGGGGCCTAAATAGTAAGTTTTATTTTCCTAATTCAAACAAAACCAGCCAAAATTGTTCCTTAACACTAACTACATTTTCTAATACCTCACTTAACAAGTTCAAGATACCAATTACTAGCAAATATGAATAAAAATATCAAAAGACTCCAATTAAACCTATTAAGTAAAATGTGAATTGCACCTGAGAGTACAGCTTGAATAGCTTCCAATTGCATACCCCTAAAATCAGAGTAACCAAAATGCCATCTAAGAAGCTTCACTAGCGATTCCTTGCTACACAATTGCACATTCTTCTTGTTCCCCATGGCGTCTTTCAACGGTAACGGCGATTTCTTCTGCATTTTGATTCTGACCTGTGAAATCGAAGTTCGATCAACGAAATTATCCACTAACGAATTAAGAATCCAAAGAGAAATGGAAAGTACGTACCTTTTGATCGATTGGTTTCGCGTTTTGCGCAGTAGACACTGCAAGAGCAAAGGTGTTCGCGGGTTTTTTGCTTTGGAGTTCCAATTCGCAAACAATATAAATCGTTGAGGAGTTTGCTATCTACACCGGGGAATTGTTACCTGCACGCCCTCCCCTTTTTAAAATGTTTTGTTTTTGGGTCTGTTTTTTTGTTAAAATGTTTTGTTGTTGTTGTTAAAATAGTGAAATAACTCTTATTGGAGTTTTGTACCAGGCACTCCCCCAATTTGACATGTCACCCCCCCAGTACTTTTTAAAGACTAAAATACCCCTTTGTAAAACAGTATAATATTATTTTAAAAATTACCATTCAGATTTCACACCCCACCACCTTCGAAAATTTACAAAAAAAAAATGTTGGATTCGAAAGTTTAAAATTTTCGAAATGAATTTTAGTAAGTTACTCGAAACTTTTGCTATTTTAAAACCTTCGAAATGCAGTTTATTTAAAAAAAGACAAATTTTCGAAACTTTGGATAAATGCCAAATTTTCGAAATAGACAGTATTCGAAACTTTGCTTGCATTTGAAAGTTTCGAAATAGAGTTATGCTTCGAACATTTGGCTTTTGATGAAACCTTCGAAATGTAGTTTCGAAACATACAAATCTTCGAAATGCATTTTGTACTTCGAAAGTTTGCATTTTCACCAAAGTTTCGAAATGCATTTTGTTCTTCGAAAGTTTTCATTTTCACAAAAGTTTCGAAATGTATGTAAGTTTCGAACTTTTCATTAAGTTAAAGTTTCGAAATGTATTTTATTATTTTTTTAAATTCAATATTTATGTTAGAAATTATTTTTAAATTTTTTTTAAATTAAATATTTAAAATATTATATTTAATTAAATTTGTTACTAATTTTGAAATTAGGTATGAGTAGAGTTGATGTTTCTGCTTCAAAAAATGTTATAGATTCTACAGAAAAATTCACCACTGATCAGGTATTATTATAACTACTGATGAATCATCACCAATTAAATATTTCTTATAGTTATATAGTTAATTTTTATTTGAAACGTATTTTGCAGGTATTTTCTTCTCGAGAAGCTGTATTTGAATGGGCAAAAGCGATTGGAAGACAAAATGGAATTTTAATTGTTACCATTCGATCAGATAAAGCAAACGGAATTAGGGGAAGAAAAGACAAATTGATTTTGGGATGCGAAAGAGGTGGAAGATATAAATCAGAATCAAAAAAATCAGTAACTTGCTCTCATAAGGAAAACTGTCCATTTACTCTCAGATGTGTACCATTAAGTGTCGGTGAAGGATGAAAAATATTAGTGTTCGTTGTGGGACACACAATCATGAATTACTTGATACTGTAACCGGTCATTCCTATTTGGGGCGTTTAAACGAAGAAGAGAGGAAATTTGTCAATGATATGACAAAGTATAAGCTTGCACCCAGATTCATTCTAAATGCTTTGAAAGTGAGAAATGAAACCATTGTCACTATTCCCAGTCAAATATATAAAGCAAGGAGTACTTATCGATCATCATTGAGAGGTCCGTACACAGAAATGCAGCATCTGTTGAAGTTAATACAACAAGAAAATTATGTGCATTGGACAAGAAGACGGGAAAATTCTGATATTTTGAGAGATATTTTTTGGACGCATCCTGACTGTATAAAGTTGTTAAACACATTTCATTTTGTTTTGATATGTGATAGCACATACAAAACAAACAGATATCGGTTGCCATTACTTGAAATAGTCGGTGTCACTTCTACTAGTTTGACATTTTCAGTTGGGTTTGCTTATTTGGAAAAAGAGCGACAAGATAACTTCATCTGGGCATTTGAGAAGGTACGAATGTTGTTCAAATCTGAGTCTTTGATTTCTAAAGTTATTGTGACTGATAGAGATCTTGCCATGATGAATGCGATTAGTGTTGTGTTTCCTACTTCAATACATTTGCTATGTCGTTTTCATATTGAAAAAAATGTTGGGGCAAGATGCAAACAATATGTCAAAAAGGATAGACAAGAAGAAGTAATGGATTTATGGAAAAAGATTGTCTATTCGACTAGTGTGGAAGAGTATGATCATCATTTGCAACAATTTGAGATATTGTGTGCCGATATTATTCTTTTTGTTGATTATGTGAAAGATTCATGGTTAACACCTTACAAAGAAAGGTTTGTCAACGTTTGGACCAATAGAGTGATGCATTTGGGGAACACAACATCTAACAGGTATTTTTAAAATATGAATTGTGTTGTTTTAGCAAACATGATTTACTAGTTTATGTGATTTGTTTTAATTTGTGTTATTTAATTTATTTGTAGAGTTGAGTCTGCTCATTGGAGATTGAAAAATATGCTTCAAACTAGTGTTGGTGATTTGTGTAAAAGCTGGGATGCAGTGAATATGATGTTGAAGAACCAAATATGTATCATTCAGTCTTCTTTTCAGAAAACCATCAAGGATGTTGAGCACGGGTATAATTCACAATTTTTTCAAAATCTACATCACTGTGTATCAAGAAAGTGTATGAAATTAATTGATAACCAGTTGGAAAGTGTATGAAACTTTCCCAGAACATTTCGAAAGTTTCCCCTGGCCTTGCATTTCGAAGATTTCAATTCAAGAAACTTTCGAAAGTTTCTTGTTTCGAAGATTTCAAAATGTTCGAGGAATGCATTTCGAAGGTTTCAAATTCAAGGAAACTTTCGAAACTTTCTTCTGTTTCGAATCTTACAAATGCATTTCGAAAGTTTCAAAAACTGCAAATTTTCGAAAGGAAACTTACTTTTGCGTTTCGAATCTTTGAGATCTTCGAAGGTTAGGTTGATTCTGGATCGAATATTTGAAATGTTCGAATGATTTGGTGAAAAGTGTGGGTAAATTTTTTTTTTGGTTTTTATATATGTGATAAAGGGTAAAATTGTCTTTTAAGCATAACTGGGGGGGTCGCAGGTCAAATTGGGAGGGTGCCTGGTACAAAACTCCTCTTATTGGCGATGCTTATTTGATTTGGGCTCAAGATGTTGAAAACTATTATAATAGTATTGTTGTTGTTATTCTATGGTTAAACATAGATGCATTTTATAGAGATTTGACTTTTTTAAAGTTGTTATTTTAAAGAGTAAAGTGAGTAAAATTAACGCTTAAATAATAAATCAAATCTATAATAATCAATTGTAAGTTTGTTAGAATAATAGTTCTTGATTTTTTCACTTTACACTTTATTTATTTTAAATGATTTAAATTTATTTTATATATATAGATAATATTATAATCTAAAGATAAAAATAAAAACAAATTACAAAAAATTAGTGTTCAGACTCTCTCTCTCTAAAATTCTCTAAATTTGTTAAAGTAAAGGGTGTCTTTCAACATGAAATAGCATTCTTTTAAATAGAGGATTAAAATATATCGTTGCCATGGTACATGCTGAAAACCAGAATGTTTATACAGTAAAAAGTAAACTGTTTTTTTTTTTTGTTGGTCAACTTTGCTACAGTAAAAAGTCAAAAATATTACAATAAGAAATTCAAAATTAAATATATTTTAATATTTTAGTCTTGATTGGCGAATAAACTCTGTAATCTTCCTCCATAATTGGATATGATAATTCGGCAGTGGATGACGATAAAGATGGAATATTTTGCTTATGTTTGTCCTTAATTATTGCTTGTTTTAAAATATTAAGGACCCCCTGTATATTTTCTACAAAGTCATCTTCTAAATATGAGGTTGTTAGAGTTGTTGTAACGCAAATCCTTTGATTGAGGAATTTGAATGTGTTGAGGATCTGTAACCTTAAAAAAAAATTGAGTTAGATTTAAATTATATTGTGATATTCTCCTATGAGATTTTAAAGACATTAATACGAGGCCATCACTTGACAAAATCTTATTTTTGAAGAATATGCAAAATTTATATGTTTGAATTTTGTCCATATTTTTATTGCCATGAAAATATCCATGACACAGAGAATTTGGTGAAGAAATGTAACTCGATTGAAGCAGATCGAAAAACGGTGTCAACCTTTCAACCTACCATCGAATTAAAGTGGTGTCTACTTAATTTTTATTCGGTCTAATATTTCTTTTTTCCATTTAGAAAATAAATCAATTTCTTGACAAAGTCCATACCACTCATTTCAAGTGTGTTGTGATATCTTGAAGATTCACTTGGAAGGCAATGTATATTATACATAAGGAGGTCAATCACTAGCTATTGTTTCTTTCTAGGTGACTCGTTGATTTACTATAAAGACAAAACACTTGAAGATTAATTGACACTATGTAGCATTGATTATTATTTATTGAAGCTTAAGCTCTTTTTTGTGTGTCATCCTTTTTGCTACACTTGTTAAGTAACTCCAAGAGAAAACATGATTTGGCCAAGATAAAACTTTCAAAGTGGGAAGACAACCTCAATGAAATGTATATTTCATGTCAGTTATTAATTGAAACCATAAGTCTCTCAAAAAAATTAAGTGCGTACCATATCTACTTGATGAGATGAATGAGAAGGATAAACAATTGTCATCCTTTGTATTAGTGTTGGAAACATTAAAAGCATACACTAATGTTGCTAAAATGTAAAAGCAATAGAGAGACATGAAAAAGTAGATATAATTTCAAAGGCGCTGATAATTGAGCTAAGATTCCATCAAGTGTGTTGCGTTTGGTTTGGTTTTCATTTTAAAATTTTGTTGAACAAGAAGAAATCAATTATTTCCATAAAGTTAAGATTAAATCTAGTGTCAATACAAATCACTAAATATTTGGCATGTGATTTTCAGACAATTGTAAATTTGGTTTAATGAAAAGTGATCATAAATTGCCAAGACAAAGCAATACACCGATTCTACTATCTGCATTTTCAGGTGGAGGTGTTGTTGGTGAAGGAGTTTCATTGGCTTGAGCAAAAACAAACATATTCATTGCCATAATTAGGACCATAATCATAACAACATTTTTCATCTCACTCTATGACATTGTTTTTGTTTATCTTATAAATATTGTATTTCTCTTTGTATATGTAAGTTTGATTTGACAATCTATGTTGTTCTCCATTTATAATCATTGAAAAACGTCATCTTGAGTACATTTTCAAACCCTAAATCAGAAAATCATTGATGATTGTCAATTCTAGAATGTGACATGATTAACATCTATGTATTAAAAGCTTAAAAGTTACTTTTTGGTACATTTAGATTTTCATATATTTTTAACTTAATGGAAAAAAAATCTTATTTTTCACAATTTATATATGTCATAATATTATTTTGTAACCGACTACACATATATATATAAATAGTAAAATTTTATTAGATGTATAAGTGAAAGTATTTTACAATGACACTAAAAGAGATCCTAAGAAAAAATAGTTTGAGATTTCTACATTGATATATTGACTTTTTAATATAGATATCTAATATTCAATTTTTACTTCGTTGTGAAAAATTCTTAGATGGTCACTCCACTAACATATTAGCCTCTAGACACAACCAATTAAAACTTGACAAACAATAAAAAAAACTAGAATGTAATATGCGGGTTGTGCAGGATATATAGACTACAACATATTAGTATTATGGTGAATAAGATTTTAAAATTTCAAAAATAATATAACTTATTGATTTTGTTTGTAGAATATTTTTTTCAAGTGAGTTTATTAGAGTAATTACTAAATATGGGTTTTTAAACACACATTTGAGAATATGTAGAATATTTTGGAGAACCGAATTGCAACTAATTCATATATTATATTTTACCCTTTGAATTATTATGTTAAAATTTTAGTTATATTTTAATGACTTAATAGGATTTAAAACTGTTAAAAAGGTATCTAAAAGTTTGATATACCGATTTATAATTTTAATGTCTTATATCATATTTCTTTCATTAATGATTTTGTGAAAATATAAAAAAAGAAAGATTATTATGTAAAAATATCTACGCATTAAAATATAATAATAAGTATAAAATTAATAGTATATTAATCATTTATTATTAATGGTTTATATGAAGAACTTAATAATTTGTTAAAATTAATAGGTTAATCACTAATCTGTTAAAATTTACATCTTTCTAATTAATATATTATTTTAAAGATATACTAATTGATAAACATTCGTCACTCACTCAAATGTTCAGCTAAAAAATAAATCACTCTCTTAAATGTGTGGTTAGGATACATAAAATTAAAAATAATAATAATTTTTCAAATAAATCCATAGTGAAGATTGTAAGACCCTTAGTTTTAATTTGTAATTTTTTAATTTTGGTGTATTTGGTATTGAATTTCAAAGGCTTTTTAGCTAATTTTATTGGTATTTTGTGAGTTTAATGCCAAAAATATCTTTTTGGAGTCTCAATTAAAATTAATTTTCGAGGAATAATTTTGTTTAATTACGGATAATCTTTTGTCAAAGAATTTTTTTTATGAGATGTGGGATTTTTTCGGAAAAATTCATCTGCCAATTGAATTGCGGCGAGAGTAGATATTTTTCTGAAAAAATGGTTTGAGAAGTGATGTGAGATGATAGATGAAATGATGATTTTTATAAAATATCTAGATTTTTATTTAGATATTTGTTATATATATATATATATATATATATATACTTAAGAAAGAAAATAAAGAAAAGGAAAGCGTTTTTCATGTTTTTCACGTCCGCCACCATTCCTTCATCTTCTTCCTTCTCTCTTTCCAAACCAAGTTTTGGTTTTTTTTCAAAACCGTCAAACACAAATCTTCATTTCTCTTCTAGATCTAAGCTCCCTTTTGAAAAGTGACAGAAGGGAAAGTTGTTCATTGTCACGCTGCGGTGCTAATGAGCTAGTTTTCGAAGCGACGACGCGAACAAAAAATTTTACACTAATTTATCACGGTGCTGTAATCGGTTGTTAAAGCTACAACAGAGGTAAAGGCTCCTTCCAGACTTTTAGTTTGCATTTAAGACCTTATATGTGAATTTGTAGAAAATAAATTTGATGTGTTTGAGGTGTAGATTTGTGGAAAATGAATTTTATGTGTTTTATGGGTGAAATTGTGGAATTTGAATTTGATGTGTGATTTGTGGTGATTCATGTTTGGTGTGATTGATGTGTTCATAATTAATATTATGAATTTTTTAGATGTGTTTTATGTGTGGATTTTGTGGAAAAATGAATTGATATGATTTGGTGTGAATTGTAGATTGAATTTGAAAATATGTTTGAGCATGCTCTGTGGTGAATTTGAAAAATCATTAATGATAAATGAGTATTAAAAATGGAGAATCTTTTAATATCTGCATTTACTTAATGATTGTTGTGGAAAGAGTCAGAGTATGCTCATGCATTTCATAGTACATGGTGATCGTGATGGGTCCATGGTGATGGTGGTGACCGTGATGGGTCACGAGATGATGCCATGTGATCTGTTGGTTCATATTATCCTTGCGAGGATTTTCGCGTCGTGGACTGTAGTTTTTTATAAATCGTATTGACCTGTGATAGGTGACACCTCGGTAAATAGTACTGGTATGTGATAGGTGGTACATTTATGATTTACATTTTTTAGAAATCGTGCTGACCCATGATAGGTGACACCTTGATAAATAATACTGGTCTGTGATAGGCGATACATTTACGATTTATGCTTTTTAGTAAATCATGTTGATCTGTGATAGGTGGCACCCCGTTAATTAGTATTGATCTGTGATAGGCGGTACAATTATGATTTACGCCCCTTCGAGGAGGGCTTTGGTTTGGAATTCTGGAATCATGCATTTTGGCATATACACATTGCATTAGGGTGCTTGGCACGCGAGTCATGTTTGTTATACTACGATGATTGTATATACATACTCAGTTATTGTTTGTGATTGTGTCGTAATTGCTAAGTGTGATTCATTGAATTTATGTGTAAGTGTTGATTGATTTCGAAACATTTTCAAAATTGAAAATCTGCATTTTTCATAGTTGTATTCAAATACGACAGAACTGTATTCGAATACGACAGCACATAGTTTGCTACTAACTTATGATTTCGCACTTGTATTTGAATACGACAAGACTGTATTCAAATACATGTATTCAAATACAACAGGGCTGTATTCGAATACGACAGGATGATTTTGCTACTGACTTATGACTTAGCATTGTATTCGAATACGAGTTTGCTGTATTCGAATACGACATTGTAGTTTTGTTAAAAACTTCATTTTCCTGCTTTGATTATGCATGTTTGACATATGAAAATCCTTTCAAGGAGTATACTAAGTGGAAAAGTTATTTTGTGCATTTAAAATTTAAATGCTATGTAGAAATTTTTAATTTCGGTTGATGACCTTTACAATTATTGTGGAAATCTGGGTTTTGCCCTCAAATGAAAATGATGAATCTTCATCATATGCATATTTTTCATTGATTTTAGTCTTATTTATCTTTAACCATTAGTTAATTTAAGAAGTTATTCGATATATTTTGTTGATTTTAGTTCTTTGATTTAATGAAATGTTTATGTTCTTATTTGCTTGATTAAGTAGATATTTTTTGTAGTTTTGCGTTGTTATTTTGTTTTAGTAAGAAGCTGAATTTTGGTGAGAAATTAACATGACTTATGTGGAGTATTTCATCCATATCTAGAGTTGTAGATGTCCAATTGGAGTTAAACCAAGTGCAAATGAAAGCTAAGATCCATAGCTACAACTTTCATGAAGACACCGGAACCCAATTCAGACTCGAAAAAGGAGAAACTTGCACTATAAGTCAAACAACAGATGTTGTGCGCTAGAAGCGCAACAGCCGCGCCTGAGGCGCATTTCTTGCCTTTCAGCACTGCCAGCGCGCGCATGAAGCGCGTTTTCTGCGTCTGAGGCCCGTGGACGCGACATCATTCATTAGAAACGCAATTTTTCACTTTTTAGGGAGCTTTTTGACTATTGGGAAGTTGAGAGACTTGTGCCCTAGCATAGAAACTCAAAGACAACTGTTTCTAACACCATTGGAGCAGTTTTATCAAGAATCATTCATGAATCTTTCTTGTAATTCTTTTATAATCTCTATCTTTTTTATCTCTGTCATGAGTAACTAAACCCTATTTGTTAGGAATGAGTGTAACAAGATAAAACCCTTATTTTTTTGATTTGATTTTTATTTATATGAATGAGTTTATTGAATTATTTTTCTCATCTACGTGCTTAATGTTTTTTATTGCTTGATCAACATTAAAATGTTCTACGATTCGTATTTTGAAACGCGAATGGACTTTACGAATGCTTGAGATGAGAAATTCATGAATTTGTAGTCTAGAGATAAATGCAGGTCATGAAATCAATTAAATTAGTTGCAGAGGCAATAGTTTAACAAGTGAATTCCTGTACGGTAATGCATAATTCTAATCTTAAATCCACTAAGAAATTAGAGGTTACTTTGGAATTAAAGGTTTTGTCACTAAGACATTAGGGCAAGAATAATAAAGAGAATTCGGTAGTAACTTAATAAAGGAGTTCAGTAACTACGATCAAATTAGACGTCAAGGTTGGATTCGAAGTGAAACTCATCCTTGACATTTTTCTTATTATAAATGATCAATTTTATTACTGTTGTTAATTTTAAATATTATTTTAATCAATTTGGGAATTTTGTGTTCAATATTAGTAATTAAAATAATTCAATAGTAAAACGCAATCCTTGAGTTCGACACTCGGTACTACTGTTTTATTACTACTTGCAACGATTCAGTACACTTGCTGAAACACTATCAGAGAACCAAGATCATTATACTGGTTAGTACCCTGAAGATGGAAAAGTAGTTAGACATACCTGACCGAAGCTGTGTCAGAAGAATCTTGCGGGACGCGTGGAGATCACCCATGTTGTATAGTTTTTGTAGTATGATTAGATTAGTTGGGTTGTATAGGGACTAGATGTCTTTCTTTTGCGGTTATAATTATTTCAATTTGGAAGATTGTACCTATACCTTATATTGTCAGCTTGATTTTTATTTTGATGGGTCCATATTCCACTTTTTGATGTGACGTGGAGAAAGTCGAGATTCTTGGAGCAGTGCTTTTATGTAGTCGTCTGCCGAGAATACCCCAGGGATATGAGCTATGTCTGATAGGTCTCATAGCCTCGGTGAATTTTGCTGTTTAAATACTTTGGACTTTTGTTTCAAAAACTATTTCCGTTGCTTGTAAATATTGTTGACTTTTGTCATTGTGTTATGACTTAAATATTTTATCCAAAAGTATTTCTTTCTTTATTTTTGAAATTTGACTTTTGTTTTTTAAAAAAAAATGGGATGTTACAAAGATCATCTTATAAACAACGCCCATAAATTATATTTAGTATTAAAAAATTTAAGAGTATTTTAAGAAATATTAATATATGTAATTATCTACGGTAAAATCAGATTAGACGTGCTCTTTTATCACTTATGTTGTCGTGTATTTATAATTTTAAAATGATTGAGCAAAAAATTGATCTAAGTTGACACATTCAGGTTAGAACACAAAATGGAGAATACAAAGTGAAAAGTAGTATTAAAAGTGGTAAGACAAAATGAGTGTCATTTTAATCATAGTAAAAATGGTTGCAATTAACGTTTTATTTTAACTATAGTTGCTTACTTAATAGAAAAATAATATAAGAAAAAGTGGAAGAACAAACCCTAATTTATTGTCAAAATATTGTTAGAAAAATATGTATATGATTTTGTACAAAGTACAACTCTTCATCATCTAAGTCTTCATTATGATTTTCTCATTCGCTTTTCGATTAGTCTCCAGTGGCTGACAGAGCCTTAGAGTTCGTCTTCTTTCCTTGAGATTTTAGGGCCAAAGATTTAAATTTCGATTATCATTTTTAATCCGTTAAATTTAGTAAATTATAATTTATATATATAACTTATTACAAATTATGTTTGTTAAAGTTTTGTGTTTAATATTTGTTTTCTATTTGGCATACTTTGCTTTATCTCAAAAGTTTTAGTCCGATTAATAAAATAAATTAAACTTATTTAGTTAATATAATTGTTCTATACATTTTTATCTCTACTTTGGATAAACAGACATGATTGCATACGATTTATTAAAAACTAAATTATGTTAAAAATAAAAAAATAAAATTCAAATTTTAGTTTTATATTTTTAAATAAACTATGTTTCAGTTTTATAACCAAGGGTTTTATTTATTCGATAAAGCTTAATTCTATTTTAATCATAATACATTTGTTCTTCAAAATTGATGTAATTGATTCATAACATAGATCAAATAAATCAATTTTTTTTATCAATTTATAAATCAAATGAACCTTATAAAAAATAAAGTAATGTTATTGGAACATAAAATTTAACAAAAAATATGACACAAATAGAATACTTTGCAAAATAAAGAAGATAATATTTTGTATTTGTATTTCAATACATATTATTGTATTTGTGTCTCATTTTATGTCAAATTGTGTTTCAATAATATTACTCAAACAAAAAAAAATAAAAATTATTTTATTTTAAAAAGAATCATCGGGGACTTTGTGGTGGTCATTCTTATGTTCTATATAATGCATTAAACTTTAGAAACAACAAGTAAATGAAATTAAAAAAATATTTTTTAATGTATTCTTGTTGGAAATTCATTTGATGAGTCTGATAGAATAAAAAGAAGGATATATTGCTTAGATTTACTTTCAGAAGCTACGTACTTGGTTGCAAACATATCATTACATCATGTATTTCAATACAAGGTTGCACATTAACAATTGACCCTTGTATCATCATGATGTTTCAAGTTATAGGAAATTGGTTAAAGTAAAGAGGTTTTGTACTTTATTTCTATACAGTAATATTTATTTTGTCTATTTAGAAAATAAATCAATTTCTTGACAAACCCACTACTACTCATTTAAGGGTGTTGTGATATCTTAAAGATTCACTTGGAAAAGACAATGTATATTATATACACAACGTGGTCAATCACTAGCTATATTTTCTCACGAGTAAAATTAACCCTTATATAATAAATTAAATACATGATAATTAATTCGATAAAGTAAGTAAAATTAACCCTTATATAATAAATTAAATACATGATAACTAATAATAAATTTGTTAGAATAATAATGCTTAATTTTCTCACATTACATTTTATTCATTTTAGATGATTCAAATCTATTTTATATATATAGATAAAATTCTAATTCAAAGATGACAATGAAAACAAATTACGTAAAAGTTACAAAGAAACTCAGTGTTCAAACTCTCTCTCTTTAAAATTCTCTAAATTTGTGAAAGTAAAAGGTGTCTTTCAACATGAAATGACATTATTTTATATAGAAAATTAAAATCTATTGTTGCTACAATACATGTTGAAAACTAGAATTGTTTATACAAGTAAATTGTTTTTTATTTGATCATATTTTAATATTTTAGTCTTGATTGGCGATTAAACTATGTAATCTTCCTCCATAATTGGATATGATAATTCGGCAATGGATGACAATAAAGATGGAATATTTTGCTTATGTTTGTCTTTATTTTTTTCTTATTTTAAAAGACTGAAGACCCTTTGTAAATTTTCTACGAAGTCGTCCTCTGAATATGAGGTTGTTAAAGTTGTTGTAACGCCAACCATTTGATTGAGAAATTTGCATGTGTTGAGGATCTGCAACCTTCAAAAAAATTGGGTTAGATTTAAACTATATTGTGATATTCTCCAAAGAGATTTTAAAGACATTGATACGAGACCATCACTTGACAAAATCTTGTTTTTGAAGAATATGCAAAATTTATAGATTTGAATTTTGCCCATATTTTTACTGCCATGAAAATATCTATGCCATAGAGAATTTGGTGAAAAAATGTAACTCGATTAAGTAATTATCAAGTTCTTTATTAAACCTCTTTGGAAATAATTGAATTACTTCTTGGACTTTAGAAGAAAGGATTTGATGAATTGGTGCAAAGTTATCCTACCATTGGATGAACCAAATTGGAAAATAATAGACAACATTGTCTTTGAAGTAAATTAACCATAAGTGTTTGTTTGTTTGTCAACCTTTCGGCCTACCATCGAATTAAAGCGGTGTCTATTTAATTTCTACTCGGTTGACACTCATTTCAAGTGTGTTGTGATATCTTGAAGAGTCGCTGATTTACTATAAAGACAAAACACGTAAGATTAATTGACATATAATTAGGGATAAACTTCATAGTACATTAATGAAAATGATTCCCATTTTCAATCAAGAACAAGTTTCAGAAATATTCACATGACTTGAACTTGACTGCTTTCACAGCCTAATGCTCAAAACCACGATGATTTAGTTTGGTCACAACGATGATTTAGTTTGTAGAGGAAAGAAAAGTTTTTAGAAAGGGAGAAACAGGTGGAAAAACGACATGAATATCATTTTACATTTTAAGTCTTGAATGCATGGGTGGATTACTCCCAATGTAGTTCATTTATAAGCAGCCTACAGTTTAATATCTTATTTGAGGTCACAAGAATCACTACACAGTTTAATAACCTTATTATATCTTATTCAATCATGCCCTGTGTTGTCAATAATACAAAAATCATGTCTTTTGTTTTCCGAGAACTTGTACCATTCCATTTTATCCTTGGTCGCCGCAATTTCTCATTGACTTGTTTATTAACCAGGACCTTATTTATTTTCCAGGACACTTACATTGATCGAGTTGGTCTACAACTCCCCTCTAAAACATACAACGAAATTCTACAGTCAATATAACACAACATCTCATTTCACACAAAGGATCATTGGTATTGAATCCGTTACTACGATCCGCCCTTAGCTTGTTTTCTGTACAAAAGTTTTTATGTCAAAGGAGGCATCACCAGCAGATGTCTTTGTAATGACACCCTGCTCAGAGAACATAAAATCGTCAGAACAAATAAAAAACGAAACCAGTCAAATTTTATAAGAGAGGGAAGAGGTAAGACAGACCTTCTCAGTGATGATCCCGGATATTAGATTAGCAGGTGTAACATCAAAAGCCGGATTCCACACAGATATTCCTGAGGCAGCAACCTGCTCTCCGAGTCCTCCACGTGTGTTCAACAATTCCTTGGGAGATCTCTCCTCAATGACAATTTGTTTCCCAGAAGAAAGTGATAGATCAATGGAAGTCAAGGGTGCAGCCACATAAAAAGGCACATTATGAAACTTGGCACATAAGGCAACACTATAGGTTCCAATTTTGTTGGCTGTGTCACCTGCAATGCCATTTAAAAGAAAATAAATCTGATGATAGCTTTCATGGTTGAGAAGACACGCAAATTATAGTCTATTTATGTTGCAACAAAGCATACCATTTGATGCAACTCGATCTGCACCAACAACAACAGCATCCACACGTCCTGCTTGCATTAATGCGGCAGCAGCAGAATCTGCTATAAGAGTTGCTGGTATTTTGTCATGTACCAATTCATAGGCAGTAAGTCTGGATCCCTGCAATTAAGCATTATGATTAGTAAGCATCAACTCCAAATCATTTTAATCTGTTACTTTCATAGGATGCAGTTAATGGAGAAGTGATTCTCTAGATACATGCAGGCAAAAACCTAAATTTGAAGATGTGTTCTCAAAACTACTTCAGGCTTCAGCTTACCAATTCGATCGTCACCTTTAATCCCTCAAACCAGCAGACAAAGTTATTAAAAATTACAAAAGCTGTAATTGGCATGATGACATGATCATCACTAGCAAACAATCCTTAACTCAATTTAAACGATTCTACTAATTTTCTCTCCTATTCCGTTTTAAAAGTATATCTGAAATTCGAGTGCTCTTGTTCAAAAAGACATTTCGTATTTTGAAACTCTGAAATTTTAAGATGGAACATAAACCAAACGATAACCACATCATCACGTTTCAGTTCTGATTCATGTCATGCTATTGATCCAAAATTACAAGTTGCAAAATATAGCAACTCATACAGATCATTTGGTTGAAAGGCAACTTTAACTATGCATCTTCTTTCGAAAGAGAACCAAGTATAACTATATTTGGCAAAAATGCACTCACTTGATTGAATGGACGTGTTTCTGTGCAATAAGCCCTTTCTAAAACTCCTCCGCTGTGAAGTGCACGGATTACACCGAGAGCAGTACCATATCCAGCAGTTGCTAAACTGAGTATTGAATTAAACACACAATTGCAAGTGAGTACTGAGTACAACTGCAGATACCTTTTTGCTTTGTGAAACAAATGAAAAAACAAAACAAAAATTAAGTTTACACTTTATTATATTATAATAATAATAAGTGATACTGTAACAGAACTGTAGCAGGCACCTTCCAGTGTTGCAATGGGTCAAAACAGAAAGCTTATGTTTCTCTGTATGGTTTTGAATAAAACTAGCTCCATATATTCCAATTGCTTTGTTCGATGCAACATCATCCTCAAGCATTATTTCAGCAGCCTCTACATAAGCCTAAAAAATAATTCAACAGATTCAGGTTCAAATGTTCAAATAAAAAATAAGAGTAAAAAGGTACAAAATGTAACTTCCTTTGTTTATGCAGGAATTCGTCATTGTAAACTATAATAAATCTTAGAAGTACCTGAAAAACACCCCTAGCCTCTGAAGTCGTAGCAGCAGCCATAGATATGATTTCTTTGAGTTTTGTTGCGGCGTCTGATAAGTTCACCGCAGTTGGCCGACTAAAGCATGAAGGAAAAAATGTAAATTAAAACCCATGCTTGAAAGGAACTTCATAGCAGCAACCTCAATTGCTTAAAGAGATACTTCAACATGCCAAATTCTATTTAGTTATCAGGCAATGGAATGACTAAGATCATCCACAATAAGTAGATTGCTTTCTTGGTAAAACACGAAATCGAAGATATACCTAGTTACAAGATATTCCAGCTTCTTATGTAGGAAGTAGGCAGCGTCATCAGTAGACCCACTGAAATCATCTAAATTGGACACCTCCACAGCCAGAGCGAGTGCCGCTGCAATAGCAATAGCAGGTGCTCCCCGGACCACCATATCCCGTATAGCATTCCTGAAAAATAAATAATAACTTATATTCGATAGGCTTTCTTTTCTTTCTTTGTCCATTGTACTTCAGTAACTGGGATTTGAAATTGCAGACTACTTCACCTTATGTAGTAATCGGGATTCAAAATTGCATACTATTATAGTATTACTATATCCGTAATGCAGCCACAAACTCCCAAGTTGCAATGGCCACAAAAAGTTCATTATCAATAGATGATCAACAATCTTGATTGCAATTTAAAACCTTGACAGAAACGTTACAACTTACAACTGACCATTTAAGAAAAGTATCTAAATCCAACTTTGATAAAAGTGTTGTCAAATAGTGGTTGGCACTATAGTGCTATTGCATAGTGGAACTGGACAAAATCGCTATTGTTCAACGGTATACTTTTTAGTACAAAATCTTATCAAATAGCAGCTACTGTGGCACTGTAACAACTTAGTATACCAGAATTTAAACAAATTCCTATTTTCGGTGATATGCTATTGACAACACTAGATTAGCTTTTAGCTTATTAGAGCTTCTCAATTAAAATAAAATTATGATTCTCATCAACAAAAATAAAGTCCTTAATAGTTAATAAAATACAGTTACTGTATATGAAATATCTTACCAGCCATCATTTGAATCCCGAATCTCCAAGTAAACGCTTTCTAACGGGAGTTTTGTCTGCAGAAAAACAAGTATAATCAGCCATAATAAAAAAAAATGAATAAAATTGAAGGCGAAAATGTGAGGTAGAGGGGGAAATGAAGACCTGATCGAGAAGCTGAAGAGAACCGCGGTTGTAGCGAATGGCCTGGAGCATATTGGTGGCGTTTGAATCAGATGCCATACAGAGAATTGGTGGGAATGAATTTGAGGGAATTGGCGTTGCTGGGTTTTCTATGGCTGTTGCTTTTGTCTTCTGTTTTCATTTTCTTTTAATTGCAGATTCAAGGGGTGTAAATAGTAGATGTAATGGTACAGGGTAAAACAGAATGTGGCCCAACGAGCCCAACTCAGGCAGAAATTGGGGTTTATTGACCAACTCGTAGGTACAGGAAAGAAAAGTCCAATTTAATAATAATAATAACTCAAATTAATATTCAGAAATGAATATAGAGGTGTAAATACTTGTATGATATAAAATCTATTTTTTAGTATTTTTAAATGTCTTTAATTAATAAACATTTTATTTTACTCATCTACATAAACTTTTTTTCTATAATATTCATTTAAATATTTATAAAATTATCACATTATAGCAAATACACATATAAAAAAATTATTTATTATATTTATCAATATATATCTTTAAACACTTTAAATATCAAATTCGCTTAATAAAATAGTATTTTAATTAATTCAATAATCTACTATTCGTATTTTCACTACCTACGTTAATACCTAAAGCCTATCTATCTTATTTGTTGGATGGCAATAATGGGTTTCTGTAGCATGCACCCCTTTTAATGACATAAGTCTTAATTACCATTGTTCGTAATAATTACGGCTGCACCTAATAAATTGAGTTTCGTCGTAACCAACACAATGCATTAATATATGAAAAACTATTTGTTTAGTTAGTTAAGTAGACGTTAGTAAGAAATAATGTAATAAAAGTTATATATAAAGATAACACATTTACATCAATTCATTCTCTTTTGTTGTTTTACTTCCACTGCAAGAATAACTTGAAATGCTAACATATAGAAGACCAAAATGTGATTGAAATGGTTGTTCGTGAGTGAGTGAGTGAAGCTTTCTTCATTGTTTCAAAAACATAAGTTTTTTGTATATGTATTTTCTTCTTCAAGGCTCACTTTGTGTATCCTCATTTATTAATTTTATGTATTAGTGAGACATACATATACTTTAATATTCCCTTTTTCTCAACAAGTTCATATCATTCTCCTAAACTTTTATTAGTGTTTTTGTGGTTGTAGCCAACGTAAAAGATATGGAAGGAAATGTTGACGAGGTTTTTGAATGGGGATCATATAACTATTTCTCCTTAAATTATATTTTTTTAATTGATATGAAACTTGGGAGCATTTGCACGAAAACGATATAAATGTGATGCCACTAATTGTATTTTGATTCTCTTTTATTATATTATTATGTTTTTACTATTATGAATTTTAATTATTTGCTTACAAATTTATAAAATGCCTATTCTTAGAATTTCATTAACATAAAAAAAAAAAGTATGTTGTTTATGTTGCTGTTTTAGTTGAAACTCGTTTAATTAAAATTGATTTCGAGTGAATTGAATTTGTATAATTAATTCTAGTTAAAAGTAGTTAAAAGTAAATTGAATGTAAAATAATTTATGTTTGAAGATATTTAAGTAAAAATGAGTTTAATAATAAATTTTAACTTAAGAATTATGTTTGGATTCAAAAGCTACAAATGTTAGTTAAAATCAATTTTAAAGGCGAAATCAATTATGCTCGACTAAAATGCACGAGTAATTTATCTGTGGATTTTTCTGTAGAAAAATTGAACAAATCTGCAACAAATTTTTGATAGAGAAATTGCAATTTAAGACATTTTTTTGCGAACTTTATTTTCAAATACATGTTTCCTGCAAAATCTTTCGGCACATAAATCTGGGAGTAATTTTCAAAAAAATTCTCCATTCATAGGTAATTCTACAAGAAAAATTGTGTTTCCTAGATAGATCTATGAAAAATGTGTGCAATAGATCCGTCACAATTTATTTGAAAATATAATAATATTACTATTTTAATAGATAATAATACTATATATCAATTTAAGTTACAACATATAAAACATGAGAATTTCAAGTGATACATACCTAACTTTTATTGTCATAATAATACAACATAAATCTACTTTATTACAAACCATTCTTTCTATCTAAATTGAGTATAGAATAACTAAAATATTATCTGTGTTGATTTTCAATCTAAATATGTTTGCATTCTTTCGATTCAAACACCATATGGATCATTTCAAATTCTAATTTTCCTTCTGCTAAACCAAAACGCCACACATGTTTGCATTCATTCGATTCAAACATTTGCGCTACAAGAAATATAGCTTTTACTAAAACCAACTTCATCAACAAAAAGTTTTGTATAGCAACTTTACATGGTCAATAGGGTAATAAAACAACTCCACTCACAAGTCAGACTCATAGTATTATTATATTAGTTGTTGATTGATTTTTATTAATCTCCTAATTGAAGCCTCTCTTGAACTAGGGAATTAAGACTTTGAACTTTGTTATCAAATTGAAGTGTTTTACTATAAAATTTTAAAGATTTCATTCATAGTTTCAATAAGCATAATTTTCTTTTACGAAAAAGTTTAAAAATTGATTTGTATTCATTGGATGCGAGAAATCTATTCTCCTCTTCTAAATTTTGGATAGCCATCGATCCTAACAATGATGAAATGACATGACACATCATATTTTGATATCACATGACATTATGTTGTCACACCATTATTAAATAGGTGATTGTCACGTGACAGAGACAAAAAAATAAAAAATTAAAAAAAAAATAAAAAAACTAATATAATTACTAAAATCAAAAGTAAAAACTATATATTAATACAAGGACCAAAATCATAAATTACTAAAAAAAATTATAATTTTAGTTTCCAATTTCAACTACTACATATGTAAGTTTTTTTATCATTGTAAAATAATAGATTTTTGGTCTATCTTCTCTTTTGTCTATATATATTGGTTATATTTAAATTTTTTTTTTATCTTAATTGTAATACAACTTTAAAAAATTATCACGTTAATTGTAAAGCTCACAAATACTCTTTTTTTTTTTTTTTTTATAGTTCAACAATAATAAAATTTCCACAATACACTCTCGTAACTTCTACGAAGGGTTTGAGAGAATCTTAAACATACATAAACAAAGTGCAGAAAATAACTATATCTATCAACACAACTTAAAAAAATAATTGAGATTAAGGTTTCGATGAGGTTGCATGAATGTTGTACCTCTTGACCTTAACTAGAGTGGAGTTGTCTCATCAAATGCTTGTTCAATCACTACCAATGTATTTCATGGGGGTTATATGTACCTCTTGACTTTAACCTTGAAGTGTACCATGGATGTGCAACAAATACAATCAAGTGAACAGTGACATGTAATGGTTTTGTGAGTGACATGATAACCTTTGGTATGCTATATTGTGATTTGAGAGTAACAGGATGCTCTTATTGCTTTCTTCAATATTCATGAGTGATAAGAATAATAAAGTAAGGTCAAATGTTGACCACATACTTATTGTCAAGTTGAAGTAGGAATAATTTTCATGGAAGCTTTTTAGATAATAGATAGTGATTATTTTCTAACTCTGTTGTTTGAGTTGTGTTGGTTGATGTTTTTTTATTTTTATTTTGCACTTTACTTTAGTATATTTAAGATGTATTGTTTTGGTGTAATGCTCTACAAAGTCAAAGTAGAGTGGTTTTGTATAGAAACTTTAGTATATCTTTTGTCCGTTTAGTTCTAGAACCTGATTGTATATTTTCAAATCCTTCATAAAAAGTGGAGAGAATGCATATTAGTATTTTTTTTCCTAGAATATGATCGGATAGAAAGACGAGTACTATAATATTCTATCAAGACCCTACTAATTGTCTCACTAATAAAGAATGTTATAGTTTTTAGAATTTTTATTTTGGAGATATTATTATTGATGAACTATAAAAAAAATATGTAGTATGAGCTTCACCATCAAATTACGTTGCAAGTAGTATTGATATTTTATTAAAGAAAACAACTTATTTAATAAAAAAAAGCTTAAATTTAATATTTATTTAGATAAAAGAGCATAAAAAAGTGACAATAAACCAAAACTCCATTATTTGATGAAAAACTTGCATATGCAGTATAGTTGAAATTAGAAATTAAAATTAAAGTTTTTTTATGTAGTTTATGTTTTTGGTCTATGTAATTTATAGTGTTTGTGATTTTGATTCTCGTAAATCTGATAGTTTTGTTTTTCGTCCTTATTACATGTCACTCATTTGATAATGACGTGACACAACTTAGTCAACATATCACATCATCTAACTTTGATGAGTAAATGAAGGGATGATGAAAATCTAGGAGAAACATTTTAGACCCAATCTTAAAGAGTTGAAGTTTAGTTTTGAAAATAAAGGAGACTTGGTGAATAAGATGTTGCCCATTTTATTTATTTTATTTTGTTCAAGTTATAACAAAATGTGTGTTTGCAGAACTTTGATTTAATTATATCTCAAAACTTAGGTTTATTTTATTTATGTGTTTATTCCAAATGGAGCATGCATGATGTATGTGATGCCCAGCTCCTAAGTCATGAATTTTTGTGCTCATATCCGAGAAGCAAGAGTACTTTTAATCTTGTTTTGTAACATTAGTTTTGCTGGTACACAATTCACACAACAATTAAACCAAATTAAAACATCTCCTCCCTACCTTTTTCAATCTCAACTTGTTTACCAACATTCTCCCACATTTAAAAAACACAACGAAGAAAGCACAACCATCTAAACTTCCAACTAATAATGTTATGTTG
This sequence comes from Cicer arietinum, assembly GCF_000331145.2. Classification (NCBI taxonomy): domain Eukaryota; kingdom Viridiplantae; phylum Streptophyta; class Magnoliopsida; order Fabales; family Fabaceae; genus Cicer; species Cicer arietinum. Next base: position 15,742,108 of record NC_021160.2, on the reverse strand, counting down.
TGGATGTCACCAAAGTCTCAAGCACCTTCTTTCTCTCTTTTTTTTGGACCAAAGCACCTTCTCTTTGCTCCTGCCAAAATCAAAGGCTTGTTGAGCTTGAAAACGGGAATTAAATAAAATACAAACCCACAAACTCATTCACAACTCTGTCCAAGCAAAAGCAATTGGGCTTCTAACTTGGTGCTGTGTATTGCTCCATAGAATGCTACCAAATCCATTCCTAACTGAAGAAGTATCAACACCCTTCTTTGACACAAAGGTAACTGTGTACCTTTTTCTATCCCCTACTTTCTCAAACACAAGCCTTGAAGGCTTCACCGTTATGTCGACCCAAGACGGCCCATCAACCACCACATTATAAACAGAACCCGCTTCGCCAACATTCGTCAAGATACGAGTGTATCTCACAACTCTCTTGCTGGAAAACATAATCGAGAAAGAGGGGTAATTCAATTGACCGGGATTAGCGAATTTGTTGGTGCAATTGACATCAGGTCGCTTAACAATGAGTTGGATTTGTTCAGGGTTGTAGTTTAAGGAACACAAGAAGGTAATGTAATCTTTTGTTGAGGCATCATAAACAAGGCCTGGTGAAAACGCTTTTTGTGGGTTGACATGGCCAGCACCATGAGCCCATGGAGTTGAAAAGGATTTACCAGCAGCATCACGAAGTGGAGACTTGGAATTGTCGTGTGTATAAGCTGTTGTCATAAGAGCTGATTTAATTGCACTTGGACTCCAATTTGGATGAGCTGCTTTCAACAATGCAGCTAACCCACTTATGTGTGGACAAGACATTGAAGTGCCTGAAAATTTAATCCAACAACATTTTGAATAGCTTTGATTGGAAATTAAATTTTGAATTTACTCTTACTTGTTATTGACAAAAGAGTAGTCAATTTAATTTGAATTTAAAACCAACAATTAAGAATAAATTTTCTTAAAATCCTTTAAAAATATTTTCACTTTTACTTTCTAACATTTTCAATTTATGTATTTAATTTTTGCTTTGTACGTAAGTGGCTAGAATAATATTTTGATATAGATTTTCTTTTTCAATTGTGACAGAGAAGATAAAAGCTGACTAGAAAAACTGCATTTACAGATACACTAAAAATAATGTGTTGAAAAATTTTCACGATTAAAAAATAAATTTGATCTATTTCTAAAATAAATTCTCAAAAACTGTCATAATGTCTTCTCTAGGAAATAGAAATATCAAATAATACAAGTAACCGGACCTAGACTCTAAGGGACAGTTTACTTTCAAAGTTTGCTGTTTTCATTTTCACTTCAACTAATACATATAAGATAATATAGATCAGATATTTCGCATATCATTAATTTTACAAATTTTAAAAATGTTATAACATTATTTTTATTATTTGTAAAAATATATTCTTCCTAACTTGTATTCATTTTCTCTTTATCACAAATGTTTTTTTCATCTCCTTATTAGTAATTGAAAATTAAAATAAAACATATTTTAGAAAATATAAGCAGAAAAATATATCTAATATGTAAACAAACCCCTTATTTTTCCTAAAATCCGACAATTATGACTAAAATGGTTATATGCTCCGAAATTGAAATTAAAAAAATAAATTAATTAAAAAAAAACCTCATAAACTCCCTACCAAAAAGGTAAGACAAAATACCTGACATGATGTTGAACTGTGTTTTACGATTGTCTCCAGCCAGGCCAGAGGGCCCAACAGCATCAGACCACCCTGCCAAAATGTTCACACCAGGCCCAATAACATCCGGTTTCAAAATCTCTTTAGTTATCATATTGGGCCCCCTCGAACTAAAAGCTGCCACAATAGGTGAAGGTCTAACGTTCAAAATAGTTCCACCAAAACTAAGCACCGCCGTTGGATTACGATCAGAAGATCCATATTCTCTAATCTCATCCCCAATGGTATTCCCAACCGCCACAGCCGGTAGCAGGTGACTATCCGCAACTAACTCTTCCCCACTCTCTGCCGTGTTCGCTAGTATCATCCCAATTCCACCGGCATCTCTCACAACTTTACCTTTCTCCACACGCGCGCTAATTCCTCTATCGCATATAACCACTTTCCCACGAACCAAAGCCGGGTCAAGTGAACCGGCCATGCAAATATTCGCTGAATGGTTCGAACCTTTAAAATAAACCAAACCAACCGGTTCGCTTCCCATTCCCTTTCCACTATAAAGAGAAACTCCCGAAAGCCGCTTTTTGTTCCCCAGCGTTACGTAAGCCGGAAAGTCCCGGTCCAGCGTCCCGGCTCCAACCGTCATAATCCACGGCGCCACGTTGGCAATTGAAGCTCTAGCAGGACCACTGTTCCCGGCGGAGCATGAAACGAAGATTCCACGCTCAACCGCCGCAAAAGCTCCGATCGCGACGGTGTCGCGAAAATAAGGAACAGATTCACCGCCGAGTGACAGAGAGAGCACGTCGACGCCGTCTTGAATAGCACGATCCATTCCGGCGAGAATATCGGAAGCGAAACAACCATCAGTCCAACAAACTTTGTAAGCCGCAACACGCGCCTGAGGAGCCATGCCTCTCGCAGTTCCAGTAGCGTAACCGAGAAAACTCGCGTTCGCAACATGCGATCCCGCGGCGGTACTCGCCGTGTGGGTCCCATGTCCATCTCTATCACGAGGCGAAATTGGCTCCTCGTTGCTTGTTTTTCCGTAACCATTGGACATGTGAAAACCTTTAGAGAAGCTTCTAGCGCCGATAAGTTTTCTGTTACAAAGAGAAGCGTTAAAATCTGGCGTATCTTCACACGCGCCACGCCAGCGCGTGGGAATTACAGGCAAACCAGCGTCGTTAAAACTCAGAGATTCAGGCCACACTCCAGTGTCAAGCACCCCTACGATAACATCATGTGAAGCTTGATCTAACTCCTGTGTTCTATGTCCTTCCCATAAACCCGTTTCAGTTTCGAGTCCAAGAAACTGTGGAGTTCGTGTAGTGTGAAGTTGATAAACGGTGTCTTCGTAAACGCCCAAAACGGAGTCGGATCGGGTTAGTGATTGGACTTGTTCGTCGTTAAGTGTAACGGCGAAACCGTTATAAGCGGTTGTGTAAGAATAGAGAAGTGGATCAAAATCTGAATCTGAATCTGAATCGGACGATTCAGAATCGGTGTTAATTGAAAGTGATTGGAGACTTGCGGTGTACCAATCGTGGTGAGTTTGGTACACGGAAGGCTTATTGTGGTCCTTCATGTGAACTATGTAAGTTTTTTTGGATGCATTGATTGAGGATGATAAAAAGAGGGGAAGGAGAATGAAGAAAAAGGTGGAAACAGAACCCATAATGTGGGTTCAGAAAAAAGAAGAGAATAGAAGTGTATGTTGAATTAATGGTTATGGTTAAATAATAATGAGAAGTTGAAGAAATGGGGAATGAAGAGAAGAAGAGTGGCAGTGGTGAGTGTCAGAGGAAATGAGCCTTTATAAAGAAAACAGTTTTGGTTTCGAAATGGGTTGGGGTTGCTTAATGTGTCTTTTTTTATTTGTTTAATCATTTATTTTATTTATTTACGTTTCTGCCATTATTTGGTTACTCTTCTATTCCATGTGGTCGTCGGTGCCGTTACGTGCTCTGTTGCATTTATTTCACCCTAGGATTTAAATAATCCCGGCGGGCATTTAGGTAGTTTTTTCATTTTCTTTTATTTTAAAAAAAATTAAACGACTTGAGTTACATAGTTTTTCATTTTTTTTTAATACGGTGGGTAGTATTTAATTTCTCAGAATAATAGATCCTACAATCATTTTCTTTTTATAGTAAGAATCTGCAATCATTTATTTTATAGTAAGAATCTGCTATCATTCTTTCAAATTACACTTCAAGTCATATTTATTTAAAACTAGTGTTATGTTTATTAAAGTTTCGTTTCGAAGAGTCAAAAAATTGTTTCTTCCAGAAAATTAGCTTTTTTTTCTTTTAAGTAAAAAATTTAATATTCAAAATCAACTACAAAATATAGCGGTAGATCATAAAAATAAAATCTTAGGAAGTGAAAAGAAGACAAAATATTGTTATTTCAATATTTTTTATTTGGAACTCTTTACATAATAAAAAGAATTAGCAAAAAAAAAAAAACTCTAATATCACGATCATTATTATCAAAGAAGGTTGAAAAATTTATGTTGGAATATAAATATGTTATAGTGTGAATTTAAAAATGTGTTAAAGTCCTACGTTGGAAAGGAATAATTTTAGTAAATTTAAGTGGAAAGAAACTTTTGTTTTTAAATTCAAGTCCCACGTTGGAAAGATTTTTTTTGAAATCTCACTTTGCTAAACTATCATATTTTGTAGTTTCAACTCTATACATACTAAAGTCCCACATTGTTTAGAAAACATATGTGAGTTTGCTTCCATCACTATATAATGAGTTTCAAATTATTGTGAACAGTACACTAAAGTTGGATGTTTTTTTCAACTTTATCTTTTCTACCTTTTATATTCTGCTCGCCATTTTTGAGCCACTTCTCCCCTTTCTTTTTGTCCCTTTGGTTAGAGCGGTTGTTATGCCGTAGTCCTTTCGGTTTTTTGAGCAGTTGTTATGTCGTAGTCCCTTCGGTTTTTAGAGCGGTTATTATGCTGTAGTCCTTTTGTTTTTTTAGAGCGGTTGTTATGTTGTAGTCCCTTTGTTTTTAGAGCAGTTATTATGCTATGTCGTAGTTATGAATGGTCATAGTACCATATCGAGAGTGACTTTAATTGTCATATTGAGAGTGGTTTTAACTGCCATATAGAGTGGCTTTAATTGTCATTTGTTTTTTGTCTTGTTGAGCGGTTATTATGCCGTAGTTATTAATGGTCATAATACTATATTGAGAGTGACTTTAACTGTCATATTGATAGTCTGTCTTGCACAATTTGGGCAGTGCCGCGAAACGTCTTAAAGAGAGCGACCTAGTCCGCGACTCAACCCAATAATATCTTCGGTGGCATAAAATGTGATTTTTAAATAGTTTTCAAAAACTCAAAATCAACAATTTTAAGACGTTTCGTTTTGCCATGTCAACCGAAGAGATTACTGGATTTGATTATGTTGCCTCTGATTTCGAAACTGTTTCAGTTTGAAGCAAATAGAAAAGGATAAAATAGTTGGAGAATTAACCTATGTGAGAATAATGATAAGAATTATATTTATAATCGACTTGTTGATAATTTGTATAACTATTACAGTTCCAGCAATATTGCGAGATATCTTTGAGATACTCTGAATAAGTAAGTTGTGACTGCTACCTAGAGTATCAGATGTCCGAATTGACAGATCCGTGGAGGCACATGGAGACTGACAGATCCGTGGAGACACACTCCCGTAAAATTTAGAAGATTACTCATGAGATCATCTATTAAGGTACGTCAGTCATAACATATTTAAATTAAATATTGAAATCAATAAAATGTCTCTTTTTGCTTACATGTTATGTGATTTTAATTTTTTAATGCTATACTATGTTATTAGAATACATATGATTTCAAAATTAAGTAACTTAGGTTTAATTCTAAAGTCATTTTTAAATGATTTTGAAAAATGTGTTTTTTATAGTCAAGCTAAAATAACAAAAGGTTCACATAAATATGTAGTTAGAGAATCTGAGTCTTTAGATTTATTACACTTTGATATATGTGAACTTGATGAGACGTTAACAAGAAATGAAAAATAAAAGTGAAACGTTTGACATGTTAAGAATCTTTGCAACTGAAATTGAAAATCAATTTAGTATAAAGATTAAGAAGTTCCAAGTATGATTCTACTTTATTTAATGAGTTTTATAAATTGTCTGGAGTTATACATGGAACAATTGCACCATAATTATTTGAAGTGAATGGTAAAGTTGAAAGAAAAAAAGGGAATAGAGCTCTTATTGAACTAGTTGTTACTAGTATGACCTAAATGCAAAATTGATCATAAAGTCAAATGAAGTTGACTTCTATGAAAATAAATTCCCTTTCAAATCGATAAATATTGGGGGCAGCGAACCTAATCAAGTTCCTGTGACAAGAAGCACTGAAAGCAATAAAAAAAATGAAACAGAAACTCGAAGGAGTAAGAGAGTAAGAGTTGCTAGAGATTATGGACCAGAATATATGGCTTATAATTTAGAAGAGGATCCTGAAAATCTTAAAGAAGCCCTGTCATCATTGGATGCAGATCTACGACAAGAAGTTATAAACGATGAAATAGATTCTCAATAGTCTAACAAGACCTGGCATTTGGTAGACTTGCCACCTGGTTGCAAACCAATAGGTTGTAAATGAATTTTGAAATAGAAACTAAAACCCGATGGATATGTTGATAAATACAAGGCACACCTTGTAGCCAAAGGTTTTAGACAAAGAGAAAATATAGATTTCTTCGACATTTTTCCACCGATCACTAGAATAACATCCATAAGAATACTCATATAACTAGCAATTATTCTTAATCTGGTGATACACCAAATGGATGTTAAAACAACTTTTTTAAAAGGTGATTCGGAAGAAGAAATCTATTATGGAACAATCTGAAGATTTTGTAATTCAAGGACAAGAATACAAGGTATGTATGTTAGATAAATCCTTGTATGGTATTAAATAAGCTCCTAAGAAATGGCATGAAAAGTTTGATATCTTTATTATATTGAATGAGTTTAAAGTAAATGAAAGTGATAAATGTATTTACTACAAATTTGAAAACGACATTTGCACTACCATATGTCTCTATGTAGACGACTTAGTCATATTTGATTCAAACATTCATGCTGTAAATATTGGGAAATCATTGTTGTGTAACAACTTTGATATAAAAGATCTTGGAGAAGCGAATGTAATCCTTGAAATCAAGATTATTAGGTCAGAAAATAGAATTTCTTTGAATCAGTCTCACTATGTTGAAACAATCTTAAAGAAATATAAATACTCTGACTGTAAACATGCTTGCACACCATATAATCTAAATGTGAAACTTTTCAATTACACCGGTGAAGGTGTTAGACAAACTGAATATGCGAGCATCATTGGCAGCCTCGTGTATGCCACTGATTGTACTAGATCTGACATTGCCTACGTCGTGGGACTGTTGTGCAGGTTTACCAGTAGACCTAGTATGGAGCATTGGCACGCTATGGAAAGAGTCATGAGATACCTGAAAATGACCATGAGTCTCAAATTACATTATCAAAGATTTCCTATAGTCCTTGAAGGATACAATGTTGCTGACTGGAACATCTTATCAGATGATTCCAAAGCAATCGATGACTATATTTTAATATAGCGAGTGGTGTTGTATCTTGGAAATCGAAGAACATACGATATTGGCTCAGTCCACTATGGGGTCTGAAATGATAGCACTAGCTACTACTAGTGAAGAAGCGAGTTGATTAAGATGTTTGCTAGTTGAGATCCCTATATGGGAAAACCCTATGACAGATGTGTTGATCCACTGCGATAGTACCGCGACTATTGCGAAGATTTAGAATCGTTATTACAACGATAAGAGACGAAAAATTCGTCGTAAGCACAACACTGTTAGAAAGTTATTTTCTAAATGAGTTGTTATAGTGGATCATGTATGCACTGATAAGAATTTAGCAAATCCTTTAACGAAAGGATTAGCTACAGAGAAAGTCATAAATACATCCAAAAGGATGAGACTAATGCCTATAGAGTCACTCATGATGGTAACCCGACCTAAAAGACTGGAGATCCCAAGAATTAGGTTCAATGGGTAATAACAAGTCGTGAAGTGATATGAGATAAACATGTTATTATACATTAGAGAAACATGATTCCTGAAGCGATGATAGGATGAGGTAATAGAAACTCTTAATGAGATCTATACTCTATATGGAGGGAGTATCTAGCTACAGGAGTACTCTTGATAGACTCACCTATATGAATGTGGAATTGGGGCCGCTTCCTATGGAATTTCGAGGCAGAATTCCTAGAGCGTTCACTATACTGGGATACACGTGCAGGGCCATTAATGCACGGGCTTTTGAGAATACACCCTATGAAAAGGTTGTGTGTGGGTTTGATGTCAGAGATAGAGTTCAAGACTACGAGTCACTCTTGTTGAATCTAAATCTTACTTACTATGCAAAGGTTCAAGTCAAGAGACACCTTTGTTTATGCACGATCTTATAGAAGCATTTAATGCTATTTCAGAAACTTTTTTTAAATTCAAGTGGGGGATTGTTGGAACATAAGTATGTTATAGTGTGAATTTAAAAATGTGTTGAAGTCCCACATTGGAAAGAAATAGTTTTAGTAAATTTAAGTGGGCAGAAACTTATTTTTTCTTTTTAAATTCAAGTCCCACATTGGAAAGATTTTTTTTGAAATCTCACTTTGGTAAACTATCATATTTTGTAGTTTCAACTCTATACATACTAAAGTCCCACATTGTTTAGAAAACATATGTGAGTTTGCTTCCATCACTATATAATGAGTTTCAAACTATTGTTAATGTACACCAAAGTTGGATGCTTTTCCCAACTTTCTCTTTTCTCCCTTTTATATTATGCTCGCCATTTCCGAGCCATTTCTCCCCTTTCTTTATGTCCCTTCAGTTTTTAGAGTGATTGTTATGCTGCAATCCCTTTGGTTTTCAGAGCGGTTGTTATGTTGCAGTCCCTTCGGTTTTTAGAGCGGTTGTTATGCCGTAGTCCCTTCGGTTTTTAGAGCGGTTGTTATGCCGTAGTCCCTTCGGTTTTTTTAGAGCGGTTGTTATGTCGTAGTCCCTTTATTTTTAAAGCGGTTATTATGATGTATTCCATTTGTTTTTTGTCTTGTTGAGCGATTATTATGCCGTAGTTATGAATGATCATAGTACTATATGGAGAGTGACTTTAATTGTCATATTGAGAGCGACTTTAACTGCCATATATAGGGTGTAATTCAAGAACGGTTTTCTACGGTGCAGTGGAACTCCGATACAGTGAATCTGGACTGTTTTATCCTGGGGACTTCGTGGTTGATAGTCTGCCTTGCACAATTTGGGCAGTGTCGCGAAATGTCTTAAAAAGAGCGACCTAGTCCGCGACTCAACCCAGTAATATCTTCTGTGGCATAAATTGTGATTTTTAAATAGTTTTCAAAAATTCAACATCAACAATTTATTTTTATAAAATTTTAATAAGTTATTTGTCTTATTTTATAATTTTGATTTTAATTTTATTTATTTATTTATCATATTTACAAAATTAATTATAAGATAAAAAAATAATTTAAATTTATTAAATTTATTAAATTTATTATATTTTTAATATAAAAATATTAAATTTAATATTCTAACTTAGTAGTACAAGAAAGAAATTTGTTGCCAATTGAATTTTATGATAAGGTTGTTGTTGGGAAGGATTGTGGCTGAAGAAAGGGAAGGTTGTATAAAATTATGATATTTTGTCTGGGAAATCTTGCATAAAATTGGGATCTTTTGCCTAACATTGGAAATGAGGAACGGAACCGCACACAAATCAGAGGAGAAGATAAAAATTGGAGAGAGAGAAAAAATAAGGAGACACTTCGGAATCTTAAAGTGTTTGGAATTGTAGAAAAAAAAATCAAGAGAGAGAAAATAAAAATAAATATTTTGGAAATTTAAAAGTGTTTGGAGGTCTCTTTAATGGTTTTATTTCTTCTTTTTTTTTTTTAATTTGATGAATAATTATATTATTTGTTTTATTTTTTATATTAATGAGTAATTAAGCTATCCTTTATGGTATTTGGTTCATGATCTTCAGGAAATATTGTGATTAAGATAATTTTTTACTATGTTTTAGTTTTAAATTTTAGTTTTATTTTACATTTTAGTTGTTTATTTCAATTAAATTATTTTATTATTTTATTTATATATTTGGGATGACCGACTTTGCATGGCTTAATCAATCAATTGATTAGTGATCAAATACAATTAATTGATAGATTTATAGAAAAATTGAGATTAAGATTTTTATATGATGAAACATAGATACTAATCTTGCAATTACTCTACTTCTTGATTCTTTGTGTTTTCTTTTAATTATTTTGTTGTATGATCAACCAAAGAATTAATAGAGGGGAAAAAATATTACATTGAATGATAATCTTTATTAATAGTTTTAAAGAGAAATTAATATTGAGAAAACAAATAAGAATTCATATAAAAATAGGAATTGAAGTATTGATATTACAAGTGAAACCCTGATCATAGATTTATTTTCCATTCATTCAAGATTGTATTTCGTTATCATTTTTATGCTATCGTTATGTTTTCGCGAACCAACAATAATTTTCATTAGTCTAAATAATATAAAATCTTAATTAATTTGGTAGTTGCTAACTTAATCTATATGAATATGATAATCTTATATATTACTTGGCAACTCTTACACTTGCAGAATTTTGCGCAATAAATTTTTGGCGTCGTTGCCAATAATTAATTTAGCAATATTAAGCGAAAAAATATTTTTATGACTTTAGAATTTTTTTAATTTAATTTTAATTATTTTATTCAGAAACTAAAAAATAAATTTGTTTGTTTAAATTTTCATTGTTACTATTATTAATATATTTAATATGTCCTTTTCTTTGTTATTATCATCATTTCAATTTTATTTTGCACTTTAGTTTATTAAAAGCAAAAAAAAAGTATTTATTTATTTAGTTATTATTAATTTTATTAGTTTTTTTTTTGTTACTTGTGCATGTTCACCCACTCCTCGGAGTCTGTTTACAGTTGATTTTAGTTTTGTAGAATATAAAAAAATGGCCAAGAGGAGAACAATGGATGGATATATATTAGAGGCTAAATTAGAAGAGACGTTTAAAGAAAGACATTTCTTCCTCCTCCTTGTCAATATTGTGACTTGGCGGGGCATGATAATCAAGACTATTCAATAAGATATTATTGGGATTACCATGAGATCTGCCTTGATGGGGATCAATATGATCCCTACTCCTCCAAGTGGAACATTACTTACATACCACCTCAAAACGAGTTATATATTGATGAGAGACTTACAACCTTGATGCAAAATATCATTCCTCAGTTATATCAAAGGTTTCAATATGCATCATTCACTCCAATTGAGCCCAAGCCAAATGAAGTCAAAATTATCACTATCACGATTGATGAAAAGTTAAATAAAGAACTTGGACATGAGAGACAAATGTCTATTGAAAGAGAAAAAGCTCTTACGGAAGAGATCAATTTTGAGGAGAATCAACGAGACGATATGGTTATAGTAATAAATAAAAGGTATGAGACCCCAATTATTTTGGGAAAAACTATATTAATCGTTGGCGATGCTATAATTGAGGTTGAAAGAGAAAAGTAACTTTAAGATGTGGTAAGAAAAAAGATGTTTTTAAAGCTTTAAACTCTGAATTTTTTTTTCATATTATTTGTTCATATTTTGATAATGTGGTTGTTACTAAGGATTTTAGTGACTCTAAGATGCAAGACTCTTTCGAAAAATATTTTTTTATGCAAGGCCCTAGCATAATGGTGGGTGAAGATGAAATTAGAATTTAACCAAAGCTAAAACTCATTCACCACATAGGAAAAGAAAAAAAAAATATAAATCATGTGATTAGAAAGTTAAGAAGGAGCAATACTTTAAAGGTGAAATTTGCCTTTGGAGAGCTGCCTGATTAATTCTCAGGCTACCATCAAGCTCGAGACGTTAAACAAGCATTGTGTGAAAGGCATATTGTAATTTCTTTTTATTTTATTCTAGTTTGAATTGATTATATTTGTTGATTATTTTTATTTTTAGGACATAAAAGCTCTAAGTACAAGCTCTGTCAGGAAAGTCACTTCTATTTTTTCTCATTTATTTATTCGCTTAGTCTACTATAATATTCTGCCTTGAGGACCATGATTATTGCTAGTGTTGGAGAGAAAATATATTTTGATGTTTGACCTCTTGTAGTGTTTATGATGGCATCTTTGCTGGCTTATTTTACTTAAATTATGTGTTTGAAGTTTATTCTATAAGCCATTATTGTGTTTTATTTTTGAGTAATTCTAATGATGAACATGTTGTTAAGGCTAAATTGAAACTTTGAAATTGTGTGTGCTAGATAAAGAGGTTCCTTAGTTTTGACACAAAAATTTCTTGTGGTGAATAAGTTGAGGTGTCTTGAGATGGACCAAAATTATAACAGTTAAGCCTAATTTGAAGTAAACTAAATCCTTAACATAGGATAAATTGAGGAGTAAAAACTTCATGAACTAAGGGACAAGAGAAGCCTAATTTGAAGTAAACTAAATCCTTAACATAGGACAATTAAGGAGTAAAAACTTCATGAGCTCAAGGACAAGAGAAGAAGTAATTGACAACATAGTCTGAAGAATTAAAAAAAATATATCATCTCACTTATTAACTTGAGGGTTACTCATACTAGCAGTCAAGTGAAAGGTGAGGTAAAATGTTGTTTCACTGAGTAAGTTAGACATTACTTGCACTAATAGTCAAGCCAAAGATGGAATGATATTAAATTAAAAAATAAAATAAAATGTTGTTTCACTGAGTAGCTTGAGGATTAATTGTACTAATAGTCAAGCCAAAGGTGAAATGATAATTAAAAAGAAAAGAAAAAATATATCATGAATAAAAGGTTGAGTTGTCTAGTTAAATCAAAGAAAAATGTCCCTAGTACTTGAGAAAAATAAACTTTTGTGTTCTATGTGTTCTATGATAAGGATGGAACTTTATGAATGAGAATGAGTAAATAAATTGATTGAAGAAAGTCCCAAGGTATTGAATGCTAAGGAACAATGAGGTTAACCACACACACTTTGAACAATGAGAATTTATTTTACTTAATTGACATAGTGTAGAAGGTATTTGATTTAGTCTAAACAATTCCGAATGATTCTTGCTCAAATTAAAACATTTCGTTATGATGTTCTTATTTCTTTATCTTTGTCATTACACTTTGCTTGAGGACAAGCAAATGCTGATTGAGGGGAGTTGATAAATAGAGTATTTGTCCTCTATTTTATAGTTGTGATCTCAACTTCTTCTTGTATATTCATTTATTTATCGTATTTGCAATATTGATCATGAGATGATAAAATAATTCAAATTGATCAAATCTACTAAGTTTTTAATGCAAAAATATCAAGTTTAATATTCCAACTTATGAGTAGGAAGTTTGTTGCACACTTCAAGGAGATTGAATTTTTGTGATACGGTTGTTGCTAAAAGAAGGGGAAGACTCTTGACAAAGGGAAGATTGTTGCATACAATTATGATCTTTTGTTGGGGGAAATCGGAAACAGGAAAGGGTCGCACACAAATTGGAGGAGGATAAAAATTTAGAGAGATAAAATAAAGACAAACACTTTAGAAGCTTAAGAGTGGTTGAAGCAGTAAACTGTTTCAAATTTTAGAGTAAAAAAATCATATTATTTGAGGTTTTACTTCTTTTTCTTTAATGGATGAACACTTTAATTACTTGCTTTATTTTCTATACGTCAACGAGTAACTAATCTCTCTTCTATAGTTTTTGATGAATCTTGTGATTAAGATACCTTAATAATATGTCTTATTATTATTTTTACATTCTAGTTTTATTTTAGATTTTTATTGTATCTCAATTAAACTATTCTATTATTTTATTTAGATGTTTAGGATGATCGAACTTTGTATATGTCTTAATTAATCAATTGACTAGTAACCAAGTACAATTAATTGATAGATCTATATGATAATTGAGGATTCTTGTATGATAAAATATATATACTAATTTTTCAATCACTCAACATCTTGACTTTTTATGCTTTCTTTTAATTATATTAAAAAAATAATTCATATAAAACTAGGACTTAATGTATTAATATTACACGTGAAACAATGACCCTAAGTTTACTTTCTATTAATTTAAAGTTATATTGTTAGTCTAAATAATATAAAATTTTGATTAATTTAGTAGTTGTTATATGTGAATACGATCATCTTATATAATACTACTTACACTTTCAGAATTTTGTGTAACAAAGGTAAAACAAAAATCTTTAAAATGACCAACTATATATAAAAAAAAAAAAAAAAGAATATAAATAAGTTTCACAAATCTAAAATTTGTCAAACTATTCACTTAGTACTAACCATCATATATTTTCTACTTCTCTTTTGTCTTCATCTTCTTCATCATAGAAGGGGTGATTTAAAACAATTTTTGGGTCTAAAATCTTCCTTCTACATTATTTTTTTTTCTATTTTGTTATTTAAATAAGTGATTTTCACATAAATTAATTTTTTTTTTCGTGTTTCCTATCATCTCGTCAACTAACTCTGACATTAAATTTTCTCGTTCGTTCCAGTGTTCACTTAGTTTAGATTATGATTTACTTTGATCCGATACAAAAAAATTTAATTAATAACTTCAACATCTTCAATGTTTAAAATCTAAAAACATGAGTATTCTGTTCACTTTAATTTTATCTAATTCGTAAATATTTTTTTATTTTATTCTATTTTTTAAGTGATGATGAACATGTAATTTATAAGCTGATTTATTGCTTTTACATATATTTATAAAAATATATATTATTTTTAATGTGTTTATTTTGTATCAAATGTCACATCAACTTTTAACATTAAAAATTATACATACAATATTATTCTTTTTTATTTTATTTTATTTTAAGATTATTCTATTTCTAATTTAAAAATAAAAAAAAATTAATTGATCAATTTACTCAACTCAACTCATCGGTGATTCATATAGGCATATTTCATATATTATTCTATTATTATGAATTATTCAAAATCGAATCACAATAATTTAGTGGAATGAACATTATGTACGGAAATCTACGGCAAGATTAGCAACGGTAAGATAAACAATTAGTTTGTTTAGTACTACACTCTTTTTAGTTGCCAAAACTTTAGCGACAAAATTCAATAAAAAAAAATTCCTGAGTTTGAATTTATATTTTAATATATCAAATATTTATATAATTACTATCTAAGTTCTACTTAAAATATTAAATAATATTTTTTTTAATTAGTTAATTTAGTCCATAAATATATCTTTTATAAGTTAGTTTGGTCTATGAACGAAATGATACGTTAATCAATTTAATTAATAAAATTATAAATAAAAAATACACTTAGAAATATTTTTGTAATTTTTATATATTTACAAATTATAAAGACGCTACTTCAAACATTTAATAATCAAAATAATTAATTCCTCTATTATAAAGGTTTGAATTTCTATTTAGTGGAGACAAAATATTATATTAAGAAAAACAGCCAAATTGTCTTATCAAACAAATACAAAATAAAAGATGTCACAAAAATTACACCTAATTTAGTAGACAAAAATTACACCCAATTTAGTAGTAGTTGATCCATCCCTGATAGCAATTTTAAGTAGGGATGAAAACACAACTTGCATCTGTAGATATCCGCTCGAACTCATCTTAATTTGGGTGAGGAAAATCTACTTTGAATGGACGACTGCATATTTTTCTTGAAATTAAAATTCAACGTGGAAACATATTTTAGGTGTCGATATCAACCCCACCTTGTCCAATAATATTATTTCCATTGTAAAATTTTATATATATTCAATATATTTAATATTTTTATCTCTATAAAAAATATGATTTTAATTTATTATTCTATAATAATAGTTATTGAGCAGGGAAACCCTAACCTTGTCGCAAACATAATTGAAAACTTAAATTTTACATAAAAATGATGGCGAGTACAAATTATCCAACTAGTCGGGTGCGGAATGGGAAAGGTAAAACTCGCATCCGCCCCGTTGCCATACTTAACACTAGGAATCTTCTAAATAGAGTTGTACCGATGTAGGTTTTGTTTTTAAAAAAATAGAAAGAGAAAAACAAAAACAAAAAGAAGTAAAAAAAAAAAAAAAACTAAACAAAGGAAATATTAAAAAATGACTAAAGATAAAAAATTAAATTAAAAAAGAAACAGAAGAAAAAAAAGGAAAAAAAATAACAAAAAAGAATATATAAATAGAGAAAGAGAAAGAGAAAGAACTAAAAAGAAAAGAAAACTAAATTAAAAAAAAAAAGTGAAAGAAAATAACAAAAATAAAAAATCTGATTGTGACGAAAACAGAATAGAGAAAAAAGTAAAAAGAAGAGAATCTAAACAGTGATGAAGAGGAACGACACATAGGAATATGAACGGCGAACATGAACGAAGTGACGAAGAAGAACAAGTGCGGCGAACACGAACAGTGTGACGAAGAGGTACAAGCGCAGAGGATGACAAACACGAACGACAGTGAGAGGATTGGAAGTCGAACATGAAGAAGACAACTAACTCTGAAATTTGAAGAACAATACCAAAATTACCCCTAAAACGTTTTAAAATTTAAGGGTAAAATTGGTTTTTCATGGAAAAAAAGGATTTTCCAGAAAAAAAATATCGTTTTCTAGGGTTTGAGAACCCACGAACACGCCCAGATCGCCGCAACCATGTCCTTTGTCGCTCCCCTCAAGCGCAAACCCACCGCGAACCGACGCTATTAACTACCTAAGTTATGATATATTGGTAGTGTCTTCGAATTATGAAACTCTCGTTTCATTCTCTTGTGTATGATGTTCTACTTTCATTTATTTCCCTTTTGACTTTTTGCACATCGTTTGTGCACGTATATGAGAGCGAATAAGTAAGAATAGAGTTGAAATAGAATTTGAGGAGCGATCAACATGACATTTTTTCATTAGATAATTTATTTAGTAATCATTATTAGGCTGTCATAAATACATATCTATCTCGACATGTACTTGTCATACTTGGTCCACTTTGTCTTCAACTTGGTCATGTTTCCTATTTGGACTGTCATGACATTTATATAACATAATGTCATCCTTAAGCATTTTAGTCTTACGTACCTCATGTTTGGGAGTTGTTGATCATCATACTTCTCAACATCTTGACTTGTCATGCCTATTTATAAGGCTTAAACTTTCCATCGTCTTATGGCCCACACCCAAGATGTTGGACAACTCATCATCTTATGGCTCAATCAAGAATCCAGTCAATTAGATTCTTCAACTTAACACACATAAGACGTGGACACTAAAATGATAACATCTCCCCGTCGTTAACCCTAAAAAAAATGGGACATTTATCATTCCCCCCTATAATACACAAAAGGTAAGTTATTCATTATCATCCAAAAACACCCAAAACCTAAATCAAGATACATTGTAGACAATGTATACTTGATTATTTATTATAGAACATTGGCGCCATTTGAAGCAATCGATAAAACGATTTGTAGACCTTAAGTTTCATTGCACAAATTATTCATTAAAGATGTATCAGAAGAGGACGAATGACAAAAACTTCATAGGGACACTATAGAAGCGATTATTAGAAGATAACCATGGTTGGGCATTTTCGCAAGTGACATTAGGAAGGAAATGACCAAGAAGAGATAATCTTTTACCAACCCAATAGAAATTTATGATACCACAACATTCATGGATGAATAATATTCAAGTGTTTGCGTTCATATATTCTACCATTTTAATAAATCTTTGCTTTATGTTGTTTCATATAATAAATGTTTGCATGTCTTCATATCTTATCTGGAAAAAAATTGGTTCTTTAGATCTTACTTAAAGACATGGTACTCTTATTTTACTCCATAAGATCGTTCTCGAAGTTGGTTATACTGGAGTTAACAATTTTTTTTATCACTCAACAAGTGTTATGTGTTAGACTCACATTCACTTAGACTAGGCCCAATATTGATCGACCCGATCCAATATGTGACGATGTTGAACCTTCTTGAATCTAGGGTAAACATTTGTCCCGAATAGAATCCAAAGAGATGGTTTACCCTAGATCACCTGGACTTTTAGAAACCATAGGAGTAACTCATATATAAATGGACCTCCCTATGTCATAAAGGTATACACAAATTCTAACCTAAATGTCTCTCATACTCTGAAAAATTCTTATTTGATTGTCAGAGCGTGTGTAGGCACACCCCCCTCAATGACAAGCTAGCGGAGGAAACCTACCTTTCCATATCTCCAAGGATATAAGTTACAAATGTCAAGCTCCTATATTGAGTTACTTTGATACTAAGTAGTAGCACCGTCTACGGGAACCTTTTATCGACATCATACCATTACCCTTTAGAACTCTTGATTTTGACCCATGGCTCCCAAGAAGACTGTCACAAGAACGACAAACATGATGATTGAACCTCAACCTTAGAACACCCAATTAGGTCGATGGATGGCCACTCCCTCCATCGATCCAGAGGCAATGCTCGAAGATCCCAATAAACCACAACCTGATGTAGAGGGTAACACAACATAACTCTTTTGTATGTTAATTGTTGTCGTTCAGAGACAATCCCGCCTTATCAATGAGTAGAATACACGACTAGCAAGGGTGAAACACAACCATAATCTAATTCTAAGCGGAGATCTGCTGGCCCAAGAAACCTCTATCTTCATCCCTAAGGCATCATAAGGCTAAACTCACATAAATGTAGCGTCAATCGCGGGACACTTCTTGTCCTACTGTTCCTTGTCCATAATATTGTATGACAAAAGACCACGAGAAGAAGGATCTTCATCCTAATGCCACAACAAAATCTGGAAGGGCAACCGTCCATGAAGAAGGACAAGGAGTCCCGATATCAAATTCACTATTCACATCGCTACAACATAGTTATTGTGAAAGTTCCTCAGGCATATCCAATTTCGACAATGAATGACGTCGCCAAAATGCTTTCTCCAACAAAATCAACGAAATTCCATTCCATAAGTTGTTAGAAAAGGCACCACCAATGGATAACTCGATGTGACAAAAGACTTAGACGATCATATCCAACGGATATACACCATCCTCGAGTTTCGTAATGCTAGGGGTTCAGTAAAGTGCAAGATGTTTGTTTTCACTCTAAAAATATCAATAATGGATTGGTTCAAGGGCATGAAACTGAGATCTATACACTAATGGGAAAAATTATGCAGGAAGTTTACGGCTCACTTTTCTACATCTCGAAAACAATCGAAATTTGTTGAAACTTTTGGAGCTATATGGAAAAAGAAAAAGGAATTTTTACGAGTCTACACCAAAAATTTCACAAAGGAATTTGTACATATCAGATATGCAAATGACCGAATCAAAACTTACCTTCTAAGGAAATGAATTACCTTCAAAAAGCATCACACTTCAGGTACCTCAAATCTTTTATAACCTATTAGAAAGAGCAATAATTACATACAGTTTAGCATTTTCAAGCCAACAAAGCCATATAAAGTTCCAACGAACACGAGAACAGACATAAAGAAAAAAGAAAGATTGAAAGAAGAAAAATGGTGTCCCATTCCCCGATATAAGAGTTACACCCTCCTTACTGTCACAAGGGAGCACATCTTGAGAGAGTGTTTCAATGCCGAGTTCAAAGAAGGAAACATCGAATTCCCATTGCCGATATGAGAAAGACCCTCGGCATATAAGAGAAAATACTATAGATTTCACAAAGGACATAAACACACTATCAAAAAATGTTTTCCATTCAAAGATGTTATTACAAGCTTGATACAAAAAGGGAAGTTAACGAAATACACCGACAAAAATAGAGGGTACAGACAACAATGACAAGGTCTCCTAGGTGGTCTACCAAGCCCGATACGACTTAATAATAAAGGGAAAGGTAAAGCTATCGCAAAAGCAGACGAAGACAAAAGAGCACCCATATCAATGACCATCATGGGTAATGCTTATAATCAATGAAAAAATATCCCCGAAATCGTGGCCATTAATGGCAAGATAAATCCCAGTTGGGAAGAAATTCCAGTTATAGCCAAAATGACAAAACAGTCACACAAGCAGTGGCTCCTTTTTACTGGAGTAATCGTCATAACCGAGGGATACCCCAATTTTGAAGATGGCTATTGCAACTCCATCAAAGGAAAGTTGAATGAATTTATTTCATCTTCTAATAGGTAAATACTTGTCGAACCGAGGAAAAAGAGATGTTTGTCGATATCGTTTTACGATGACGACCTTCTTAACAAGGTCGTGAATCATCATATTCCTCTCCTCATCCAGGTTTTGATGGCGAATGAAGGCGTTCACAGGGTCCTCGTGGACCAAGGAATCTCATGCGCTATAATATATTCAAACTTATTCACGATACTAGTCTTAACTGAAAAGAACTTGCTTTCCTATTCTTGAGGAGATTTGCAACTGAGGCCAAGTATACAACTTGGCTCTCCAAACATATATTTGTAAAAAAGAGTAATAATAAGTGGTGTTAGTGCATTGATTATGCTAATCTCAATAAAGCATTCCCTAATAATTCTTATCCTCTCCCAAATATACTCAAATTAGAGGATAATTCTTTTGGTTTCAAACTTCTAATGTTCATAGATGCATATTCAAGATATAATCAAATCCTTTCGAATCCACCGAATGGAAAAAAAATAGAATTCATGACAAACAACGATAATTAATGATACAATGGTATGCTAGTCAGGCTTAAAAATATGGGCACAACCTATCAAAGAATGATGAACAAATTCTTTGAGAATCAAAATGGAAATTTTTAACAAATGTGTATCGAGGACATGATAGTTACATCAATAGAAGAGTCCAACTACGTAACCCATTTAAGAGAAGTCTTCACCAAAGTCAAGAAGTATTAGATGATGCTAAACCTGAAAAAAAATGTACATTTGTAGTAAGAGAATGAAAATTATTAGTGTTGGAACCAAGTTCATTTTATACTTATATTTTTTATGATAATAATATATTTGACTTTAAAGAACTTGAAAGAAGATATGGTCAATATTTGTAGAAGATTTGATCAAGATTTATCTACAGCAAAATACGAACATAATCAATATGAAGAATTTACAAACGTAGTCTGAAAAAAATCAATCTGAATAATTTACAATCTCAATCTAAACAAAAAAGGAACATATTCAATTTGAAGAATTGACAAACGCAATTTGAACAAAATACAATTCAAAATTAAACAAGGACTAAGTTGAAGCCCAAATTTTAACTATAAATAGATACTTAAGACTGAAGAAGAAAATAATCGAAAAGTAGAAAATAGTAGTCTTAGAGTTCAAAGGGAGAAACACTTGTTCGAATGAGAAATATTCTCTGAGTATTCTTTTCTTAGAGTGTGAGAGTTATTATTATTATCAGCTTTTATAGAAACAACTACTCAAGTTCCAATCTTTTGTATCCAATCTGATAATGGTTTAGTTCATTTTTCAATCCGGGTTGTCAAGTTGTCAAGAGAAGACTTGTATTGTAGAATTAAGGTGGTTAGTTCTTCAAAAAGTTTGGGATTGTCAAGTTGTTTGGAAAGATTGGCTTAGAGGGTCAAGTGCTTTGTAATTTAAGGTATTTGAATTAATGGATTAAAGTCTTCTAAATGAGGGAACTAGGTGTATCCAAGTTAGTGGTGAATCACAATAAATCCACGTGTCAAATTATTTATGATTTCATTGTTTACTGCCTTTGAATCTGATTGCTTCTACTATAAGTAAGTCACAAAATCCGAACTAGCTTTTATTTTATATTTTATAAATTATCAAAAAGTTATCAACTTTGGCAAACACAATTCAACCCATTTCTCGTGCTTGCACCTACAATTAGGTTTCTACCTCACCAAAAGAGGGATTGAGACAAACCCCGATAAGTGTTGAGTAATATCTGAAATTACTAGTACGGCGTCAAAGAAAGACGTACAAAAACTTAATGGAATGATGGCAGTGTTACCTTTCTACAAGTTGTTGAAAAAAGAGGTCGAATTTGAATGGAAAATATAATGTGAGGCCGCCCTAGAAAAGTTATGAATTGCACTCTCACGACCGACCTTACGAGCTTGTCTAGAATCCGGAGAAACTCAATTCGTCTATCTAGTCGTTAGTATTGAAGCTGCTAGTGTTGTATTAATCAAAGAAACTGATAAGGAGCAACAACCAATGTACTTAGTTAGTAAGGCGTTACAAGGACCAGAGATCCTTTATCATAAAATCGAGAAGGTAGCATCAACATTAATGGTTGCAGCCCAAAGATTAATGCAGTGTTTCCTCGCCCATCCAATTATGGTATGAACATATTTACCCATTAAGCAAATTCTGTTATGACCTGATCTAGCCAGAAGGATGACCAAACGGTCAACGGAGTTATCCAAATATGATATCACCTTCGAATAAAGAAAGGTGCTCAAGGCCCAAACGCTAGCCAATTTCATAACAAAAAGGAAGGTATCAGACAAGGAAAAAATGAAGAATGGGCGGTGTTCGTCGATGGATCTTCAAACTCAAAGGGAAGTGAGCAATCATATTACTGGATTTATGAGATGCATATGCAAGAAGAATTCTGATAGCTTCTCACCTTGCAATTGGAGCAAAGGTTTCATCATAGTGTATACTTTCTTGTTGATTATACTCTTGAGCTACCAACCTTGCTTTGTTTCTTACAAACTTACCTTTTTCATCTAAATTTTTTTTGAACACCCATCTTGTTCTAATGATCGTTTGATCTTGTGGATCTAGGATGAGAGTTCATACTTCATTCTTTTCGAATTGAAAAAGTTCGTATTTCAATGTTTCTATCCAAGATTGATCAATTATGGCTTCTTTGATTGATTTTGGCTCAATTTGAGATATTGTTGCCATGTTATTGTTGACATCGTCTTTAAATGATATTCTTGTTCTTATTCCATTAGATGTGTTTCCAATAGTCTGATTTTGAGGATGATCACCTATTATTCTCCAACTTCTAGGAGAAGTATGAAAAGGAGATTGTTTATCAATCTCGTTTTCCTGGGAAACAATCTGTTGTGGTTGTCCAGATTGTTCTTTCTCCTCATCATCTTTTATACTTAAATCAAGGTCATCAAATTCATCAAATAATATATGCATGCTTATTTCAACAGTTTTAGTTCTCAAATTAAAGATATGATACCCCTTAGATTCAGTTGATTATCCTAAGAAAATGGCTTTGTTTGATTTTGCATCAAACTTTTAAAATGTAGCAATAGCATCCAAAGATGTGAAAGTATGAATTATTTGGTTTTCTTTTTTTGATATTTCATAGGGCATTTTGTTGATAATTATTCTTATTGATACAGAGTTCTAGATGTAGCATGAAGTGTTGATAGCTTCAGATCATTTTTTTAAAAAAAAGAGCACCCATGTGTATCGAGAAAAGTCATCAACAATAACAAAACTATATTTCATTCCTCCTAAGCTTGTTATTTTAATAGGTCCAAAAAAATCGATGTGAAGTAGTTTAAGGATTCGGTTTGTTGAAATAAAATATTTTGAAAAAAAAATACTTTTGACTTGTTTTCCCTTTGCACAACCTTCACACATTTTATCTTTAGCAAAATTTATTTTAGGGAGACCTCTAACAAGATATAATTTTGAAATTTTTGAGATTGTTTTCATCCTGATATGTCCAGCCCGCTTATGTCAAATCCATTTATCTTTATCGATGGACATAAAGCAAGATTCATCTGATAATTCTTCAAGTTATAAAACATAAAGATTTTTTTTTCTCGTTCCAGAGAAGAGAATTTCTATAGAATCTGTTTTCTGACTTCACATACACTGGATTTGAAAATAACTTCAAAGTCATTGTCACATAATTGATTGATGCTCAGAAGATTACATTTCAAGCCTTCAACATATTGAACATTTGTGATTTTGTTAGAATTTTCCTTACACATAGTTCTTTTACCTTTGTTTCGGGCTTGGTTAATGTTCCCAAAAGACACAGAACCTCCATCATTTTTGACAAATGACATGAAGCATTGTTTATCTCATATCATATGTTTGGAATAGCCACTATTCAAGAACCATGCCTTTTGTAGATATTTTAAGAACCAACCTGCATTGGATGTTACAACAGCTTTAGGTACCCATCTGGTCTTGGGTCCTTGAGAGTTAGTTTTCTCTTTAACACTTGATTTCTTTTTAAAATAGCAAGTTGATTCAGTATGACCAATCTTAGAGCAGTATGAACATTTTTTTGTTGGTCTTGGATAAGATTTAAAAATCTGATTTTTTTTAATATCTTTGGGAATTGTTCTGATATATTTCCAGAATGTTCTCCCCTTTTTAAAATTTCTGGAGAAAGTTTTGATCAAATTTCAGAATATTCTTCCTTTCTAAGAGACCTTTTTCTTCATCCTTTTTTTAAAATATGGTGCATTTTTCAGATGTCCAATTCTACAGCAGTATGAACATTTTGAAAAATTTCAGTAGATGTTCTAAAATTTGAAAAATTGTTTTTGAGAAATTTAATTTCAGTTTTAAGAAGAACGTTCTCCGTTTGAGTTACATAACATTCTTGACTTCTAGTATTTTTCAAAAACATTTGTTGAGACTCTTGCATGCTTTGAATAACCTTTTTTAGTTCATTATTCTCAGTTTGGGCTTTTCCTTTTTCTTCCTTTCTTTATTAAAGTGTTCCTTTAAAAAACTGTATTTTTGAACAATAAGCTTTGAATCATTTAATAAATTATCAAATTTTTTCTCCATTTGTTCACACCAAGAACAGGGTTCAGTATTTATTACCTCGTTTTCTTCTAAGTCTACCATCAAGCATATATTTGCTTCTTTACTTTCTTCTGCTTGTGATTCATCAGAATCATCTCAGGTAACAATCATAGATTTTTTCTTGAATGGAAATTTCTTTGGTGTTCTTTTGTTAGAGGGACATTCAGTTTTGTAGTGTTCCAGTTTATTGCATCCAAATCATGTGATATGGCTTTTGTCTTTTTAAGTTTTAACGATTTCCTTTTTGTTAGGAATTCCCTTCTTAATCTGATTTCTTCTCTTCATCATTCTTTGGATCCTTCTTGTGAGAAGAACGATCTGCTCATCAACATCTTCTTGGTTGTCTTCTGATTCACTTTTATCATTTGATTGTGGTGTTGTATTTTGAGAGTTCTGATATGCTTTTAAGGCTATTGCTTTGTCTCTTTTTACTGGCTTGTCTTCCTGCAACAACATTTCATGTGCTCGTAGAGTTCCAATATGTTCTTCCAATCCTAGTATCTCAAGATTTATGGCTATTACCATTGGTCTCCATATGATTGGAAGACATCTCGTGATTTTTCTTACTTTATCATGTACTGAATATACTTTTCCAAGAGAGTTTATCTCATTCACTATAGTTGTGAATCTTGAGTGCATTTCATTGATAGTTTCTCCTTCACCCATTTCAAACAGCTAAAACTTATTTATGCCAATGTCTATTCGTGTTTCTTTTACTTGGCTTGCTCATTCATGATGAGTTTGCAATGTATCTCATACCTTTTTTGTTATATCGCATTCATATTCTCTTTTACTTTATTCTCTGCTTAAGGCACAAGATAAAAATAGTTGAGCTTTAGAGTGTAGAAGTACATTTGCCTTATCTTCTGTTGTCCAATTTCTTTCTTTCTTTTCAGCAGATGTTGGATCGTTTTGATCAACTCTTGGAATGAAATTTTCGTCTGTTATGATATGCCATATTCACGTGCCTTGTAATTTCAGGAATAACTGCATTTTGTTTTTCAAGAAATAGTTATATGTACCATCAAAGTAAGGTGGTATGTTTGAAGATACTTTGACAATGTATTTAGCTTTCGACATTGTCTCCTAAATATTTTCCTCTAACACTTTTTAGGTGTTGTTTTTAGAGACGTGGCCCTGAAGCCAATTGAAGTGACATTGTTCATCACAAGAAATAGGGGTTTGAATTGTGATACCCTTTTTAAAATTAATTTATGTATTAAAAACTTTAACTCAAGATTGATCTTGGTTTGATAAAAAGCAGAACGTTCTCAGTTAGAATATAATAATAATAATAATAATAATAATAATAATAATAATAATAATAATAATAATATCACAAAGTGATTAGTGTTGTGCAAGTGATAAATAAAAGGAGATAATGGATGGAGAGTTTACACATGTATATATCCTAGTTCACCCAAAAATGGGTAACGTCAATTCCTCACAGTTTGTGAGCTTTTTCACTAAAATGATCAAACAAGAATGTTCTTGTTTTTCCCACCAATGTTCAAGATCAACTTTGATCAGTTACAACAGTTCATCTCTCAACCTTGAAAGATTTTACACATATTACCTTTCAGTCCAGAAGAGTAATTACAAGATACCTTTTAAACACAAAAGGATTTTTTTCAACTATAGTCACACTATTACTAGTTCTATAGTGTTTTGAGTTTCAAAATGAATTAGGAAGGATCAATGAATCAGCCTTTACTCAACACTTGTTTGAGTTTCAGTTTGATGCTATCAGACTCGAGAAAATTGATCCTTGAATCTAATGAAAGAAAAACTGGAGCTTTGCTTGATATTTGAGCTTATATTTCTAAAGAATGATGATTTTAATGAATCATTTGTTTGCACTTTGAGCTGATGATCTTTCTCTTGTCTTGAGGTTTCATTTATAGGCTTTTTGAAGGTATGTGCCAGCTCATATAACCATTGGAAGACAGACGGTAAAGTCAATGAGAGGCAAGAAAGTAGTTTTATATAGTAAATATCACAAGTTGTACCAAAGACAAATACAAACTAGTATTATGCAATAATTATTACGATACTAGTTTTAATGCCTACATTATGAGCAACTACCAAAATAAATATAAATTCAATCCAAACAATTATCCTTGCACCAAACCAAAGTAATGCCTAAAAAATTAGCAAGTCCTCACAAGCACACAAAAAAAAACTATTGACTCAAAAATCAACAACTCTAGAACTTGCTAATGTGATTGTAAGAAGCTATCAATCAACACCAATACACACCTAACAAGTCTTCAATTGCTACAAAACCATCAAAGGGGTGCATTAATTCTTAATCAATTGTTAATGTCAAAATCAACACAAGTCTTCATTCTTAAAGTCCAATATAATTTCATGTGTAGTTAATACTCCCAAAATTAAATTGTGCATAGGGATAACTTATTAACCAACGTATCTACTTTGTGTTAACTAACAATGTGGACATTACTAACCACTTTGATAAAGATCTGTAAGATCCGATGGTTAACACTATTTTTTTATGAAGAATTATCTAAATTAACACCATATTGTAAAACACTTATGTTTTTTATGAAGACAGAGACCAAACAATGTGATCAAAGTTGCAAGCTAAAAAAGAAGTCAAATAATCGAAGTCAACTATGATCAATAATATTATAAGATATATAATGTAAAGGTACATGATGCAATCTAATATTCTTATATTTCAAATGCACATGAGAACCTTTCATTTTAGCATATGCATCAAAAGGATTTTCGAAGTGTCAAAAATGCATAAATAATGTTTGAAATAAAGTTTTTGGCAAAATACAATGTTGTATTCGAATACAGCATGTTGTAGCCGAACACATGTGATAAGTCAATAGCTAAAACTGAACATTTGTGTTCGATTGCGAGATGATGTAGCCGAATACAAGTGCTAAGTCAGTAGCAAAAACTGAACATATGTATCCGACTACGAGATGGTGTAGCCGAATACAAGTGCTAAGTCAGTAGCTAAGACTACACATTTGTATTCGAATACTACCTGGTCTAGTCGAATACAACAAGTCAGTGGAAAAATTCACTTAGTTGTATTCGAATACAAGGTTTCGCATTCGAATATGATGTTGAAATTTTATTAAAAATTGAATGTTACAGAGGTGTATTCGACTACACACAAGCTGTAGCCGGATACAACTACGAAACAATGTAATTTTTCAATTCTGAAATGGCTCTGGATCATTGCATTTGTTCTTCAAACCTCTAGGAACAATGGCCACTGATCTGAAGTGATGTCTATGGAGTATAAATACCACATAACTTCAGTTTAAACGCAATCAACCCCACTGCCAAACTTTGAGCAACTTTGAACAATTTTCTGATATATTCTCAAAGTTATTTTTCATATTTCAAGTACTTGCAATATATTTTCATATCATTGAGAAAAGTTCTGTAGTATACTTGAAATAATATTGGATTGATATCATTGTACAACTATTATATTCTTATTCTTAGTCAATAACATTTTGCTAAAAAATCGTTGAAGTGATTATATTGTTTTTAAAGAAAGTTGAGTATTTTCTTCAAGTAGTCTAATCTAAGATAGTGGTGTGTTATCTTAGGAAGTGTGTTAGAAGTTTGTAGCAGAGATCCTAGGGTGGGATTTGTACATATTCTAACAATAGTGGAAAAATATCTTGTGGTATGCAAGAGGACTGGATGTACCTTTGGTCATAAGGGGAATCAAGATAATATTGTTGTGTTCGTTATTTTTCTGCCATTTACTTTTTGACATACACTATCATAATCGAAAAAATCAATCAATAAATCTCTGAAAACAAGAAAATTTATAAACACCCAATTCACCCCATATCTCTTAGGTGTGCCTCTGTTCTTACACATATTATTATAAAAATTTTGTTTCTACAAGTGTGCAAAAATTACACTTTAAAACCTTGAAACAAAGAATGTTCACAATCAATTTCTAAAGCCCACTATCAATTTCTACAACATTACAAGTATAAATTAGAAATTTGAAAAATGGGGGCAAAAATCATAAACCTTAAACAATGCTAAAGGTATGAAAAAAATGGAGGAATGAGTTGAAACTATAAGCAACAAAATGGAGGAATAATCATAACATAATGACAAATAAACGCTAAACAAAACAAAAAAGGAAATTTTTTGGTCTGATACATTTTTCACCACTGCCATTGTTCACGATTAGAAAATTGAGGTTTTAATACAGCAGATTTAAATCGTTTACGTGGCACCAGATTTAACAAATGAGGCGGATGTATATTTAAGTCGGTTGCCCCATACAAACGAGTTAACAAAATGAGGCGGTGACAATTTTGTAAATATGTGAAACACGGTTAACACAATTATATTGACAACCGACTTAAGAGATACGGCAAAAATAAAATTAAAAAATAAATATTCCATCCTTCTTTGTGGCTAAATGGTTTGCTTAATAAACGACCTAATAAAATGAGGCAGTGACAATTTTGTAAATATTTAAAATAACTGACTTAAGGAGACTAAAATAATATAAAATGTCTTGTAATGTTACTCTTGGCCGGTTACTTGTAAACGATTTAGTAAAACAAGACAGTGCAATTTTGTAAATATTTAAAACTAATGCGGTTTTATCTTCCCGCTCTCATAACTGCGCTCTAAACCTCCTCTTCTATTCCTAACCTCTACATCGTGAAACACTTATAACTTGGATTGAACTTTACAACCGTTGCTGTTTTATCATCACCACTTCATCAATTCATTAAGACAAATTTGATTCTCAAGTTAAATTACATATTTTACATATTTCATTTTTTAGAAATTTTATTTTTTAGATTTTGTGTGTGGACTAGGGAGCAAAACATATAGATAAAGTGTAAACTTTACAAACACATTAAACATAGATATTTTTAGGATAAATCTGTTTTAGAATGGAGGGTAATTTACAGATATTTTAAAATAAAAATAATGATGCAAATTAATTAGGACTGAATGAAACATTTTAGGGTAATTTAATGATGCAAATTGAAATATATATAAGTGAATTGTTAGTAGAAAACCTAGAAGCTCTACCTCAGATCTGAATGGGTTAGCATTAATCATGGTTAATAATACAATCAAACTCAAAGCGGAGACAAATTTAATAAAAATCCGTCAATTGATTGAAACTATTGGAGACAAAATTGCCCCTCCTCAAAAACAAGTACTTAATTCATGTACTGCTAATTACAACACAATTTTGAACGTTGATGTTCAAGATGCCTTCAAAAACACATGAATTCTTGGTGATACCATCAAAGTTATGAATGATGTAGCAACCGTAGCATCAGATATTATTGGACTTTTAATCCCCTAGCTAGTTTAATATTAATATTTTGATGTTTTTATCTTACTTTTTTTCTTCTTCTCGATTTTGAATCCTTTATGTTATAAAATATATAATAAGTTATCTTAAGTTCTTGAAAATGTGTCATGTTTGAACTTCATTTATAATGAAAATTAAGTTTCATATCTTAGGTATCTACATCATCGTTGTATTGACTTAGAAAATAGTGAAGTGTATGGATTTATTGATCCATGTTTCATCCAAAGTGAAAATGACTCAACTAATGCACAAGTCCACATTCAAAAGAAGTTGTACGAGAAAAAAAGAACTTGTTACCTAGCACCTTATCTAATAAAGTAAGTATTTTCTATTATAGTTATCATTTATAATAGAGAAAATTGAATATAATATATATTTAATTGTGTATTGTAGTCGTCATTGGCAATTACTTATTATTAATCCTAAGGAGCGTAATATAGTTTTTATATGTTCATTGGGAAGGAAGCCAGATAAAAAAATATGTCACATTGTTGATTTGTAAGTATTTAATTTATTTATATTGTTCATAAGTATTGTAATATGTTTTATAACACAATTTTAATAATTATTTTTATTTTGTAGAGTTTCGGATGTTATTATAAGTTGCTAGGTTTGAGAGTTAAACCGAAGATAACATGAAGTTTTCCTATAGTAAGTTGTTTACAAATAAAGAACTTCATTTATAATATTATAACAATTTTATGCATTTAATATTTTTTTTGTGATTTCAATTTTAGAGTCCACGACAAGCTTCAAATTATAAGTGTGGCTATTATGTCATGTTACATATTTGAACATTGTAACAGCTGGTATTGTTGATTCATGAATGCAAGTACGTAAATTTTTTAAAAGTTGTTATTGATTGTGTTTTTTTTAATATTCGTATGATAAAAATTAGGATTCAATCGATATTGATTGGATTTTTTTTCTTCTTCAGATATTTGATGACTCGTGATCATTTCATCCGAATCAAATTAAAGAAGTTCAAGAACGTTGTGTGGATTTTATTTTGGAATTAATTGAAGAAAATGACGGTGCTTGAATATATATCTATTGAATATTGCTAAATGTGATTTTATAATTTTGTTAATTGACATCTACATCATTTTTCGTCTTGTCAAGAGTAATCAGAAATGAAAGACATCTTCTTTGTACTCTATATTTTGTATGAACTTCTATTACTATATATTTTGGATATTATATGGTTATATAAAATTGTAGTTAAAAGTACAAAATTTTAATTTGAAATTTAATACGAAATATTGTATTTATGTATGTATAGAGCAGGAGCATAAAAAAATGAGAAATTTATTAAAAAAATAAAATTAACTCTATCTATTAAGTTTGTTGATCAAAAGAACCGACTTAAAAAGATAATTTGTTGAACTGAATTTATGATGTTTAAGTCGGTTAAGTTGAATCGACTTAAAAGGACGAAGCTCTGTTAAGTCGGTTCATAAAACGACTTAAAAAACAACATATTTATTAAGTCGTTTGTTGTTAACTCGAACACAAAACTGACTTAAAATGTATATTTTAACCGACTTAAAAAGGTAAAATTCTACTAGTGGTTATTTTCTTAAATATGTGATTTTCATCATATTCTTCTTCTCTCTCTTAAAATCATTATCTTTCTCTCTATTTCAAAGTTTAACAAAAATGAAAATGAAAGAATTGAAGAAAGAAGGAGGAAAGTGGAAGAAGTGAAAATGAATGAGAAAGAGGAAGCAGGTTTATATCGTATGACTTTTTCGTGCGATGAATGAGAATGAGAGAAAGTGAAAGAAGGCAAGAAAGAGTAAAAGGGGCGAGAGAGAGACCCACATTTTTTTTTTCATTAGCACATGTTAAAGCCAAAGTCAATGAAATAGTAGATATGAAAAGTAAATATTGTATTATGTCATATTTTGTGTCAATTTAAGTGTTCTAATAACATTTCTATTAGATAAATTATTTAAATCCTTTCTATGTTTTCATAATAGTCTAAAACAAGTACTTAATTTTTCTCTATTTTTCTCCAAATCCCTCTTTCGCCTTCAAACTCTCAAACATAGTCATAAATTTTTTTAATGAATATTTAGTATTCAAAGCATTTGTGTGATTGTTCTCAACCTATCAAGATAATCACTCGAACCCTATTGACCTAATACTTATAGTTCCCTTAGATATAAATTAGAGTTCTCTAGGTACTCTCTAAAAATATTATCAACATTAATCTACCATATATTATAAGTTTTTATCTTTATATCTTTCTTACTTTTTATTTCCTACAATTTCAAAAAAAAAAAAAAAAACCCAGTATATTCACATTCAAATTTTGATGTGGAGAAATCATCTACATTATTATAAAATCAATGGGTTATCATTTCATAGTACACGTGGTATTTTCTAATTCCCTCTTTTTCATTAATGCTATCTCTAATTGCCTTTTCAATAGCATGATTGGCCAGGTCAAATTTTAAAGGTTTTTTATGACAATTATACTGATTGCATGAGTTATTTGACAGCCAAATGCATTTGTTATTGAAAAAAGAATACTCCTAGGAGCAATGAATAGTGAATATCTAGAATTGAAAATGCCTTGGACGTCCCAAAATAGATATAAGGGATAACCAGTTATGATGATTCATTCAACCATCATTTTTCATGTTTATTTTGAAAGATATATTTTAAGTATACACAAATGACCAATCTAAATAATTCAATTCAAATTTAAAAAATAAATAGTTTCTTTCAATATAAATAAGTATATATAGGTTATTAATTAGAAGACCATACACGATTTTATACCTAATATGGATATTGACTATATAAATAATTTATTATATTACTAATGTGATTAAAAAATATTTATTATTTTTGATATGTTTTTATAATAATCACATTAAAAAATATAAAAACAATATAAATGCATTTGCTCAACGAGAAATTCCTATTATGAACATTCAAGTTATAGCATATGTACAATAATTTATTATATTATAAATGTGATTCATTTGAACTTGTTTCTCTCATGTACTGTATCATTAACTTTTTCGAGAAATTCATTTTTATCTTTGAGAATAATTAAAAAAAATTCAATTTAGTCTCTAAGAAAATTAAAAATATATTTTAATTTTTAAGAAAAATAAACAAACGCAAATTAGACTATATATGAACCACCACAAAAAAATTTGATTTTTTATGTTACATACATACCAACTCATGAAATTGATCTCTCTACAAAGAAACCATTTAGTCATTGACAAAAATTATAAAGATACAATGTTGCCATTGACAATAATAAATAACGCGATTTCTGATAATAATAAGATTAAAGATACATTTTGGTCCTTACTAAAAACA
Source organism: Cicer arietinum (assembly GCF_000331145.2). NCBI lineage: Eukaryota > Viridiplantae > Streptophyta > Magnoliopsida > Fabales > Fabaceae > Cicer > Cicer arietinum. Next base: position 15,708,859 of record NC_021160.2, on the reverse strand, counting down.
TGTGGAATAAGTTAGTCTATAAAAAAAAATGATATTATTTAGTTTATGACAAAAATAAACTAAGATATTAGTTCTTTTGTCAATTTTTTTTTCTAATCATTTTTTCTTATTCATTTTAAACTATAACTGAAGTATAACATGTCATGTAATGGTCCACATTTATTCTGTCCTTCGTGAATTATTTTAGGACAATTAAGTAAAAGGTTGTCGTTATTTAAAGGATTTTTTGCATTCAACTTTGATGTATAACTTGTCAGTTTTCTTTTTGTCTTTATTAATTCTTTTATATATGTTTTATTTGGTTTTCAAATTAGAGACAAAAATGTCCTTCTATATTTTTATTAAAAGTTACAGGAAATTCAATAGCATCATTAATGATTTAACAATATATATCTTTTATTTTTATATAATTCAATGATATATTGTGATTTAGAGATTAAATTGTTATAATTTATTTTTATTAAAAATCAAAAGAGTTATTATTCTCAATGACTAATTTGTTCCATGTATTTTTTACGAGAGACCAAAATGTCCATTTATTCTAAAAATATAAAATGGACAATTTGAAAACAATACTAGACAATCACAACCAAAGAGAACTCAAGTGAAGAAAACAATTGATACTTTTATCACAATGACAACCTCAACAATCACACATAAACTATTGTTACTGTTTAGTGTTTATGTTCCGTTTGTTAATGCAGTTTTATAGCGTTTAGATTTAGGAGCATACGAGGATGACCTAAACAACATTGATTGTATACATATATTGATTACCAACTACCAAAACATAATACCATAAATTTTGAAATTTAATTTAGGTAGTATTTACATGTTGTTTTATTTACTATAGTATAGAATTCACCGTCTTTTCAATCCTATAATGATTTAGGGATTCTTTTGGTTGGAATACATTTTTCTTTTCTTTTTAAATTTTTGTCTGAACGAAAATTAGTTTTATTATTGCGAATTCATTATGTGACACGGATTTAATATTAGTTTACATATATTTTTTATTTTTTTGTCTTCTTCATAAACAACAAAATGAAGGCAAGCACTGAAAAGCTGGATCAACTTAATTAATAGCATAGGGTCCACGAATCCAGACCTTTTAGTGGATGTAAGATGTTATGGGGGAACCTGCTCATAAGTTTTATTTTTTCTTCCATATATATATACTTAAAAAAGACAATGCTATATTTTTTTATTTTGATATTAGCCTAAACTCTCAATACAAAAATAATATTAATTTATAACTAATTTAAAAAAGATTTTATAATAAAAAAATATCATCACCAATTATTAGTTAAAAAAATCCTGACAAATAGTAAAATTTAAATGGGTTGTTATTAATAGTTGAAAAAATATTTACGAAATCAAAAATATTTTTGTGATTGATTGTAATTTTTATAGCGGTAAAAAATATTGGAAAAAAAATGTATTTGAATTTATGATATCTTACACACTCACAATGGATTTGACCAATAAAAATCTGAGGCCTCATATACCATTATAAAATTTTAATTGTAATTTATTGACTGAAAAAGTGACTAAAAAGTCTAATAGGTCTGTTGGCATTTGTATATGCTTGAACCGCCCCAAAAATAACTTTTTTTTTCTCTCTCTCTCTCTATATATATATATATATATATATATATATATATATATATATATATATATATATTCCCTCATTTGTTATTTATAACTTCTCTCTAAATATTTTCTTTATTTTATTTTTACAAATATTTTTCTCTAACTTTTATTTTACATCAATTGTAATGTTTCTTGCATTAGATTGATTTTGTACATTTGTCTTAATATTTTTTTCGTTATTATATATATTATTTATTTTTAAATTATATTTTCATTTGTTTTAAATTATATCAATATTAATTATATATTATATTTTTAATATTAATTTTGAATTTATTAAAATAATTTTTTAATAATATAATCTATTTGTGGTGGTCAAATCCGCCACAAATAGATTTTTTTTATTTGACTATATAATTTGTGGTGATTTAAAGAGTCACAAACCGTAATTTTTTCACAGCACATTTTACTTTTGTGACGACATATATCGTAAAAATAGTTGTGGTTGTATCTTCCATAATCGTTACAAATGGAAATTCAAAAATTAACAATTATAATTATTTTATTTGCTATAAATTATTGTAATAGATTTATTAATAAGTGCTTGATCAAATATAGCTTTTGTGGTTTTTTTTTCCTCCTTTGTAAGGTTTGTGACAGCCACAAAAGACAATTGTTCTTGTAGTGACTACGAAGTGCTGGATTGTATAGTGTTTTGTTCTGGCTTGCTTTATTCTTGTTTGTTGTGCTTTATCCAAATTATACCACTAGTGTTTTATGTTGGGTGTGAATGAACAAAATCATCGTATGGGTGTCGAAGGTTTGCCGCATTATTTTGCAAGTGGCACTTTTTCGTCTTTACATTGCATTAAAGGCTTGGACATAATGACAGTCTCTTGTTCACAACACAATTACAAGTATGCAAATGATATAGGGTTTAGTGGAATTTTAGTTATATTTTAATTTTTTGTCAAAAAAGTTCTATTTTAATTGTCTAGACAATAGTTATATTTTAATTACTTGTGCAACATCCAAATGTTTTACTTGTTTGCTAATATTTTTTTATTGTTTTATTTCCATGGTGGTAAATAAAAAATATGCATAGTGTACTACTAATATTCGATCCAATTTCTTTTTTACTAAATGTTGTTATAAATAATTATATTCAAATAAAATTTAATTGTTAAAATTAAATTAAAAAAATGAACCATAAGCTTGAACTAGAAGCATATCATTCAACAAAAGCTTGAACCCTAAATTAAAAAACAGTCCCAATTCAACAAAAGCTTAGAAAATTCACCCATTGTTGATGAAAAACTTCAGCCTGCAAATCTTCTTGCGACCGGTTCGGGCCACGTGAATCCATCAAGAGCAAATGATCCTGGATTAGTATATGATATCCAACCTGATGATTATATACCTTATCTCTGTGGTTTAGGCTACAGTGATGTGGAAGTTGGGATCATTGCACACAAGACCATTAAATGCAGTGAGACTTCAAGCATTGCTGAAGGAGAGCTTAACTACCCTTCATTCTCTGTTGTGCTTGGTTCTTCATAGATATTCACAAGGACAGTGACAAATGTAGGTGAGGCCCGCTCAACTTATGGTGTCACAGTTTCGGCAACAAAAGGGGTTGATGTGAAGGTCCAGCCAAAAAAGCTTATCTTTTCAAAAGCCAACCAGAAAGAAACATATTCAGTGACATTCAACCGTATAGGGTTGGGTAATAAGACAGAAGAATATGCTCAAGGATTTCTAAAATGGGCATCTGCTAAACACTCTGTCAGGAGCCCTATCTTGGTCAAATTTGCATAGATTATCAAAATTAAACTCTAGAAACTAAATCCCCATGAATTGGGGCTGTTTTTTAATTTAGGGTTCAAGCTTTTGTTGAATGATATGATTCTGGTTCAAGCTTATGGTTCATTTTTTTTTAATTTAATTTTAACAATTAAATTTTATTTGTAATAATGATTTTTAATAATTATAATAATGATTTTTAAAATATAAATTATATTTTTTAATTAAAAATAATATAATAATAAGTTTATTCCACATAAGCGTCTGCCACGTCAGCTTTTTATTGACACGTCATTAAAAAATGACAACTCATCATGATTTGGACTCAAATTCTGTTTGGGGGACTAAAACTGGAGAGAAACAAAATGGGGGGACTACTTTCAATTTTCACCTATAATAGGGGGACCAAAAGTGCAATTAAGCCTAAATATTAAAATGTAAGACATTGACCATTTTTTAGAGTACTGCAACTTAGTTGTTAAAAAAGTATTTTAAAGTGGCTACTGTAATGAATTTTAGTGGTTAATGAAATATATGTTTAAAAAGTAGTTAATGACGTATATTTTACCGATTTACGAAAATTGATCTTCCTATTTTAAAATTCGAAACTTTTGGCCACTTCCTCTAATTTTTTAACTAAAAAACAATGATGTGAAATATTTTAAATAACATGACAATGATACAATGATGTAGAATGATTAACACCTATGAAATTATCATAAAATGCTATAAAAACTTAAACTTCGGAAATTTTTCATATTTTTAATTTAGTTAATGACATATGAATAATTAATTTATTTAGATGTTTTATATCATTAAATTATATATCACGTCATTAAAAATAAACTATCATTTTTTACTTCAAAAATCTAAGAAAGAGACTAAAATTGTCGATTTTTAAAATAAGAGGACCAATTGAGTAAATTAATAATAATAATAATAATAATAATAATAATAATAATAATAATAATAATAATAATAAAGGGACAAAAACTATAATCAAATCAATTTTTTTAAAGTTTTGTTTTGAAAAAAACAATAGAATAATTCACCTGATATATATACATGGTGTTTATGTGAACAGGTATGTTCCAATAATAATTTTATAAAAATGTGGCCAAAATCCAATAGTTGTAAGAAAATTTATCTTATACTCTAGATATTATACTTCTACCCCATATACTTGCTAATCTTTTCAATAATTTAAGCAGATCGACTAATATAATTAAAAAAAAATAAAGTCTAAATAAGATACTACTACCTTTGATTTTTATTGTAAGAAATTTTTTCGTGTATGTTTTTGGTACTTATTACTTTCCTTTTTCTTACAATGAGTAATTTATTTGTAAAAAAGTTATTCTAAAATGAATAATTTTTTAATTTTTAATGCAATATAAAATAATTTTTTCTTTTAATTTAGTCTTCTAATTAGTATTATTTGGATTGCTCTCATGTTAATATATATAGGGGATGTATCAAGTTTCACGAGTTTTAGTATAAAGTAAATGACTAAATATGAACCATACAATCATCCATGAAAAGGATTATAATTGAAAATTATTTAAGTGTTGTATAATCATTTTAAAAAATCATACGACTTTTTATTTTAATCTTAGTCACTTATGATTTGATCAATAATTATAATTCATTCTTCTCACTTTCACATTATAAGAATCACTACATTTGATTTGTTGAATGTATGTATATATATGATCAAAATTGTATATTAAAAAAAAATTGATTCTCATGATGTCTAGTTAGATTTAAAAAAGATTTGCCTATAAATGAACTAGATTAAAAGGTGAAAAAATAGATGTTACAATGGAACATCTAAATATTTGGACTAATGATTAAAAGTTATTAAAAAATTTAATGACGATAAATGAAACTTTTTAGAAATATAAGTAAATGAAACTTTACAACTTAGACGTAACTTAATTAATATTAGTTATATAAAATAAAAGAAAAATGAATATATTTCTTAAAACTTAAATTTATTAAATCAACACAAATTAAATTATTATCTTAAATATAAAGATATGAAAATTGATTAACATCTTCAAAAATATATTTGATCATTATTAAAATTTTAAATAATTTTTAATACTGATGTAAAATGTACCAAATTAGAATTTGAAATCAATTATAAAAACTCTTTATTTTTCACAATAAATGACTCAAATGCTTATTTTACAAAAATTAGAAAAAGACAACAACAAAAGAGAAAAACAAAATTTACATTTACTCAAACATCGTTATAACATATTAGTATTCATTTCATTAATGTAAAATAAAATATATTATACTAAAAATAATATATACAATATTAATACATGATTCTATTAAAAAAATAATTAATGTTATATTTTAAATTAAAAAATATCATCTATTTTAGATCAATTTTTTTAAAATAAATTTTTCCACTTTCACGCAATTTAAGAAAGCTAACGGATAGTTATTTTTGTTGTAAGATATTTTATTTCATTATTGAGTCTCTCAAGTACATATAGTGATGTAACCTATATCTTTCACTCTCTACTTCAGTCAAATTGCAGCGTCCTGCAACGCAACATCACGCGGCACGCGCACTATTAGCACGCACTTCCTCTTTTAAAAAAACAAAACCTAAATATTAGTATTTCTTTTTTTACAAAAAATTCATTTTGATATTTTATTTTTAGAATCTTATATAAATTCATTTATTTACTCATCTTAGTTAAATCTGCCTACGCTAATTGTGAACTTTTTCATTTGGTCTCGGACATATGAAACTATCTTATTTATCTATATTTAGTTCTGTGATGGTAAAAATTGATCAATTAATTTTTTGTTTGGAATGTCTAACTCAATGAATAAAATATGAATATTGTTAAACTAAATATTATAAAATTTTGTGTGTGAGTTTTAAGTGGTGTTTATTATTTTATTTATAAAATGAAGTTAATCTCTTTGTAAATATTTTATAAAATTTATTTTTTCTTAAAAATATGTTAAATGTGTAGTTATGTAAGTAAAAAAAGAAAGTGTAAAGACATATGTTGTATCACTTAATGTTAGTTTTTTAACTATAAATTTGAGGTTAACAAATTGATTTCAAAGAAAAAACAATCAATTATATTTTTTTACAATAATTAATATTGTTCAAAATATTAAACTCGAAGTTTTGCTATTTTAAAGTCAACATCTCACTTTAAAGAATAAAATAAATAAAATCAATTATTAATAATTAGATAAATAATTAATATTATGTGCATATTTATAACTAATCATCCATGATTATAATATTAATTATTATTTTATTCATTTTATTAACATAAAATCATTTACATGGTTGTATTCTTCCACAAATACCTAATTTTGGTTAGGATTTATCAATTTTTTATGCTTATAGGTAACACTAGATGGTGACATACCACTTGTGATTCACTTCTTCTTCCAAATATTATTGTTGCAATTGTTCATTTAGTATTTTTCTTTTTTGCTCATACATAGTTAAAAGAAGTATTTTTCTTTTTTGCTCATACATAGTAAAAAGAAGGTTAAATTACATTCGTGATCCCTTAACTTAATTTCAGTTAACGTTTTAGTCCTTTATATATTTTTTTTCCCGAGTTGGTCATTTATTTTAATTTTAAGTGACAATTTGATATTTTATGTTTTAAAATATCAACAATGTTATCCTTTTTTTTACAAAAATTAAAAAAGATCATCAAAATTTTCAAGCAAAACCCATAAAATTAATAATCATCTTCAATATAATGCAAATTTCATCAAATCCATAATTCAAATATTCAAATAAACTCATATTTTTATCTCTAAAAATATCAAATAAAGAATAAAAATATGAGTTTATTTCAAGATTTAAGTTATGAATTTGATTAAATTTGTATTTTATTGAAGATGATAATGAATTTTATGAGTTTTGTTTTAAAATTTTGATGATTTTTTTGAATTTTTGTAAAAAAAAAGACAACATTATTGACATTTTAAAACATAAAATATCAAATTATTAACATTTTAAAATTAAAATAAAGGATCACCTATGAAAAAAAAAAAAGATAAATGACTAAAACGTTACCTGAAATTAAGTTAAGGGACTGCATATATAATTTAGTCTAAAAAGAATATACAAATAAAGTTTAGTCATTATAAATTATAAACATATGTGTTTGTATATTGTTTCAAAAATAAAATACTAAACACGAATGTTTAAAAAAATAAAGGATCAATATAGATTTTTAAGTAACGTATAAAAGGAGAAAAAAATTATTTATCTTAAATTTGATTTCTTTTTAGATTTTTTCTAAACTATAATTTACTGTTTTGTAGTGAATTTAATAATGAATACAAGTAATTTTTTTTATACACAACATAACACCCCAAATTGTGAAGAAACTCTTATTCTAAATTCAATCCAAATATTCCATAACTGTCATTCTGTTCAATTTTGTAACAAATTCTGCGATACTAATAAATTAAGTAACTTATATTAATTGATTAGCTCCTTTATACAAAGCAGTGGCGAAACTACCATAAATTTTATAGAGTGACTAAATTTTAAAAATAAAAATAAAAATTAATATATTAAACTTAACTGAAAAGCAAAATTATTCATAATTATATTAAAATTCACAAAAAACTACTTGACCAATAAGAAAACAAAATATAAATTAAGATATAAAATATAATCTATTTCAACAACTAGAAATATTGAGTTGAACAACATTTTAAGAAATTCATTGATATATAATTGATTACGGACTATAAACATACTCGCCGTGTAATTTTCGATATAATATTTTTTTATTGTTTTTTTTTATTTTTAAAAAGTAATATTTTATTTTTTCTAATATTAATATTAAAATAAATTATGAATACTATCTATTTCAAATAATAATAAATGAATAAACTAATTATTTTTATTATTTTTCTTTGAACCAATACATTTATATTTATATTTAGAATAGTTATATATTATTAAGAATAACTAAATACAAGATATATCTGCTTTAAAAAAATTGGGAAAACCAAAGCTACCCCATCCATCAAATGACCTTTTGTCCTTGATACAAAGTCGGCAAATTCATTTTTAAATGATCGTATCGTAATTCAAATCAAAAGATAAGCCACAACTCACTTGCTTTAATTATCTAACCTTATTTCAATTGGTTATCCATAACTTTATTTTATTAGAAGTCTTCGAGTGCATTAGCCTCACTTTAAATATATTCATTGCGAAAAACAGGCTAAAGTCTTTTATAGGCAGATCAAACTTAATTTTTTACCTATTATTAAGTCTCTACCTTCTAAAATTAGTATCTTTATCTCATTTAAATGGTAGATCACTAATTCTCTTATATTCTTCAGCGTCAAATAATATAGAATAAATATTTATAATTGATGTAAAAAACATAAAAGTTTAATAGATATTACTAATATATAAAATAATTTTTTTTTAATCTGAACAAAATATATACATATAGAATATTTGTTTTTCTAATCTAAACAAGAAATATACATATAAAATACCAATGTCGCACAAGTTTATTGTCCGTTGCAATTACTCACCAACTAGAAAAGAACATTTTACACAAGAAAAATGCTTTGATTGAATCAATCAATGTTTAAGTGATTCAATTACTAGAACCATCTAATGAAATGCGATAATGATTTGGAAACAAAGGAAATAGAAAATTCACTTGGAGACATAATTCATGATTGTTGATATGTTTTCAAAAATAGTTTTATCAATTAACAATTCAAATAACGAAAACATAATTTTCAATATCACTAATTTTTAGGTCATTGAAAACTGAAAAATAAAATTTTACTTTCAATCATCAAGAAGCAAAATCAACAACGAACAACAAACACCAAATGTCAAAAGATTAGAAAGAGGAAAAACCACATCGAAATTTTTATATTGCTTCATTTATCTCGTTTTCGTTTGTAGAATACATCATGTTCTCATTCAAAAGAATGAGAATCTCTTCCTTTATAAAATATGAAACATGATGAGTTGATGATTGTTACAAAGCTTGTACAACAACTTCTTCCTATACGCTCCCAAAATTAGACTTCTTGAACACCTTCAAGAATATGTTTGAACCCATATTTTCAAGAAAAGAAAACAATCATCCAAACTTGCAGTTTCTTGCATCTAGAAGAATCATTCCAACAAGTGATACTCAACCCTAGTTGTTTCTCACTCAAAGATTCAATCACACACAAAACATGAATTAACAAATGCGATTAATCTAGATTATGATTTTGTATGCATGAAAGATGATGAATGGATAAAAGTGTTCTTCAAAAAAAAAAAGATGGTTTAGATTAAAATTAAAACATGAGTTGATTGACCAAAGTACAATGCATCACAATTAAAATAACTGATTAATAACTGTAAAAAACTAATTCAACATATCGTTTGAGTCGACTTATAGGGCTGCAAATCGACTCATAAGTTTATTAAAAGTATATGATTTCATCCTAAAACAATGTGAATTTATTCACAAGAGTGTGAGTCAACTCCCGAAACTTCCCAGAATTGTATATTTGATTCACATGATTTGTGGGTCATTTCACAATTTTTGAAATACCTCGAATGAGTTCAAAACATATGTAAATTGGTCTACAAACTTGTAAGTTGATTTACATAGTTAAAAATCACTTAAGAAAGGTTTAGGATGCATTCAAGAGTGTACCAAAATGTATATCATACAACTAATATTATGCATGACAAAATAAGATTTTCCAATTATTTTTTTCAATTCAAGAGCATTATGGATAATGAGAATTGAGAAATTAATAAATGTATACAAAATTATCTAATTAAATAAACTTAATTTTAATATCCATCAAAATAGTAAGTTTATTATAAAAAAAACTTGTAATTACAACTAAAATTAGAAATATTAAAATCAAATATTTCATCTACTATGCAGACCAATTTCAATATAAACTAATTTTGCACGAACTAAAATAAATAAAAAAAGAATAAGAAAAAAACTAAAAACAATATCACATATAATTACAAAGATCAAAATAATTTGTATATTTAATTATTTACATCAATGAAATGCATATTTAAACCATGTTTTAATTATTATTAATTTTGTGTGTGGATATTTTGGTATCCAGATTGTAAATTGGTGGGTCATAATATATCCACTGATTGTGGCGCTATTAGAGCCGATGACTCTTGCGAGATATCCTCGTTCTCGTGCGTTTTCTAGCACTCACTCTGCTTTACAGTTTTCAGTTTTCCTGCTTTTACTCTTTTTCATATTTGCCATATGCCACATTGACACCAACCAATAAAACTGTTTTTTTTTTTTTTGACCTGTTCTTGCCACCTCTCTTTGGATATGAACAGAAATTAAAGAAAAGCATAATATGAAAATTAAATATATATTACTTTTACTGTTTTCATGAATAAGAATTATAAGTTTTATTTTTTTTAGTTTTTTACTATATTATATTTTTAACATTAATTACATGCTCTAATAATGTAAGAAATAAATAAAATGCTCTAATGTCATGTTAGAGTATATTGCTTATTGATGGCAAAAAGTGGATCTAAAAATATTGACAAAAAATAAGAATTATTTAAAAAGAAGATTATATAGGATAAAAACTCATACCATTCTTTTGAGATACACTTCCTTAACCATAAATCTTGTTTATCTAAGATACAGAAAAATGTCAGATGCCGTTCTCAATTAAGGAAAATATGAATATTTATTGGTCCTAAAAATTAAAAAAAATAATAATAATTTAACCATTAAAAATTACGTTACATATATGTTTAGTCCTTACAAAATTACTTCGTTTCAAATTTAGTCATTAAAAAAATTTATTCACTTTTAATTCCTATTTTAATTTTATAAAAAGAAAAAAACATAGGTATATTTCTTTATCTGTTTTTCGTATGGTTCTTAACATAAAATATATTCTTTATAGTTATAACAAACTTTGAGAAAACTAAGAATTTAATAAAATTATAATTGATTAAGTGAAAAATCATACTTATGAAAATGTACTTAAATTCAGTCCTTAAAAGAACTATTTTGTAGGATTAAAAGTATTATTTTTTTGTCAAATTATAGAATAAAAATAAATAAAAAAATAAAAATTTAATATATCGTAATTTTGTAAAGACTAAAAATATATTTAATTCAAAAAAAGTATAAGGATTTCATTTGAATATAGCACACATACATCTCATCAAATAATTTCATGTACATTTTTGGCTTAATTGCAGTTTTAGTCCCCCTATTTTAGCTGATTCGTGAAAGTAGTCCTCCCATTTTGTTTTTTCCCAGTTTTGGTCCGTCAAACAAAATTTTGGTCCAAAACTATGAAATTTTATTTTTTTTGCATTTATTTAAGTCACATCATGTCTCAAAATCTCATTTGCAACAATTGTACGTGAAATCTATGATTATAAATGGTGTAGTACGGCTTTAAAAAATAAAATTTCATCAAGTTTTTGACCAAAATTCTGTTTGGGGACAAGAACTGGGGAGAAACAAAATGAGGGGACTACTTTCGCGATTCAGCTAAAATAGGGGGACCAAAACTGCAATTAAGCCTATATTTTTATAGACGACCCTAAAAAAGTAGTAATATAGTGTAATTTAATTGCCTCATATGTTAAAAAAAGTTATACACTATTGGTACATATACGCATTTTTTATTTGTGAATAATTTTAGTAACATTATATTCTTCACCATAAATTATATTAGCCGATCCATATTTTAAAAAAAAAATAATTTAAATATACTTTTGATCTATCTATCATAATTAGTCAGAAATTTTAATTTTGTAATTTTAACCCTCAACTTTTTAAAGCTTAAATATTTTTATTAAAAATATGATGATATGTTAATTTTTTAATTGATGCAGACATAATCAAGCAATATTTGTGGAGATCATGTCACCATTTATAATATTTAAATAACTTAAAATAAATAAATTTATTTCTAAAAAAAATATGTGATTAGAATTATTTGAAAAATATTGAATTAAAATATGTTGTTTATGTTATAAATCTTTTTTGCCCAGCGACAAGAACAGAGACCTAAGTTAATAGAGAATGAAAAACTTTAATCCTCAATAAAGATGGGAATAGGCTAGACCGTCCGCTAGGGGCTTATGACCTGACCTACTTATGATATGACATGACCTGACCTATTTAATAAAAATGCTAGGTTCAAGCTATTTTTAAAGCCTATTTATTTAAATAGGTCAGACTTATAAAAAAGTCTATTAGACCTGACAGACCGACATATATATATATATATATATATATATATATATATATATATATATATATATATTTTATTATTTATTAATGTTATTTTTTTTATTATTATAATAATAATAATATTTCCTATTTTAAATTCTATCAATTAGTCAATCAGTAGTCATTTCATATTCGATAGTCGTTTCATATTTAGTAGTCGTTTCATATTCGGTAGTCATTCAATTAATCAATCGCTCAATAGTCGTTTCATATTTGTTTGAGAGGTAATAATGAGTGCATTTGTTTTAGAAAAAAAAAATCTATTATTTGAAACCAAAAATTAAGTTTTAAGGTTTAAAGGATGTTTGTTTTAGATTTTTTTTAAATTATTTTGTTAGAAAAAATATTTTTTGCTTAATATATATATAGATATGTTAATTGATATTGGTATGTGGAGAGCACCGTGTGGTATGAGTAGAGCATTTAAATATTTTAATATGAATAAGGCTTTTAAATAGGTTTCTAGGCTAAACTAGACTTTTAAAAAGGTCAGGTTAGGTCGGAAAAAAAAAAAAAAGCCTATTATAGGCTGTATGCCAGACTTAGGTCTAAAAAATTAATCGTAGGTCAGACTCAAGCATTTCAAAGTTTGGTCTGACCTATTCTCATCCATAATCCTCAATGCATATAGCAGCATCCCTTCTCAATTCCTCCCACGACGTTTCCTAATTTGAACATACAAGAATAGGCTTACAATTATATATAATGGTGCAACAAATTCACTTTAAGGATGCAATATTTGAAGTTCTAATAAGTGCATATTTCCTCATCGAGACCACAAAATAGATGTGTATGAATTGATATCATCAACAATATAGGCTTCTTCAAAAAAATTTAAATCGAGCCGTTTGTAGCATTGAACATATTTTTTTGAAAAGTAAGCATTGTTTCAAAGTTCCTTCATAAATTATATGTTGCCACCTACAATTCCTTTTCTTCAATTGCATCAAATAGTGGATGATTCAAAATTTATAATGTTAAAGTTTTGTCAAATGCACATATATATTTGACATTTTAGTAAAAAAGAAAGTCTAAATGGCATTTCAACAAAAGCTCCTAATAACAATTATATTTAGATTAGCAGGTACCTAAAAAAAAATCACAATAGACAGGATAAAAACGATATAGGTACGAGGACGGGTAATTACCCGCAAAATTATGTAGATATGAGTGTGGGTACGAGTACTATAGTACCCACCCCGCTCCACACATGTACTTATATAAATATATTATTTATTTATTTATTTATTGTATTAGTGTTTAATTTAATTAATTGTTTTCTTGTGTGTTTTAGCATCTATTGATATCATTTGACCACTACAATATTTATAATCGAAAGATAAACGTTTGTTAATTTTTTTAAGAATTTGATTATGATGAATAGGTAAATAATTGTGTGACTTAATAACTAAGAGTTATGTTTTATTAATTGTAACTTTATAATTATGCTGCCAACTATGAATTTTTTTATTTATAGATCTCGAACAATACCTTCGTAGGACTTGCAATTTCATAAAGTATTATTATAGATATTTGAATGTATATTGTAACGTGTTTTCATTTGAAATGTTTTAAGTTAGAAAATATTATAGCTTATAGTACTTTATGATTGAATTTAAGATATTTATATAATTTTTAAATTTAATCACAATAATATAATTTATTTATCGATTGATCTATTTTAGTTAAAACATGAGTAATGAATATGAGTACAAACATTTAGGTATCTAAAAAATAAAAATACACTTGTTAAAGTTGATACGCAAAAGGATACGAACACATATATAAAGACGAATATTATAATACTCTTAACCAAATCCTATCCATCGCCCCATCCACATCTAATCATGTCTTATGTGTAATGGTAATTCATAATCAACTTGACATTTATTTCTTGTATGTGCTGATATATAGCATTGCTTGTCGAGGAAGATCAATTTATATATGACATCTTTTGGAGCCTATTATGTTAGAATATCAAATGCACACGCGCGAGAGATAAATTATTGAAAAATTATTTGGTCACATACATATAGAAAAATATTTTTGATAGTAGTTCTCTTCAATATTTTTTTATAGTTGTTGAAAGTGAAAAATAATTTTAATTTGTAAAGACACCAAAAAAAACAACGATAATTTATAAATATTTAAGGTGTCTTCCATTTTTGCTTAGTGACAATGATATTCTCATTTCCACCAATTAAAATGTTTGGTTCGTCACACTGCTAGTACCTTTCACGGATTGAGGGCTCTTCAAACAATTCAATGATCAACATGTCAACATCTTTTGATTTCTAACATGTCATTGTTAATGATTGTCCTTATTGCTAAATTAAACCAAACTGAATATAGGTCTATTGTTAATGATTGTATATCCTTACTTGATTTATATAACAACTATTAAATTGTTTTTCCTGAGTGATTAATAAACGTTACAGCTTATTCCTTAGCTCGAGTATGTATCTTTTACGCTCCTCACAACTAGGGATGTATCTAGATCTGGATTGTATTTTTTTTTTTTTTTTGTGTCAAATTCAAAATTCAATATCCGATTAATTTCATTTGAGTTGGAATGAATTCTTAATCTGTAATTTTTATCTCAAATTTAAATCAAATCAACCCAATTATGAACAGATTGAGTTGAGTTCGCAGGTCATAAATAATTTTATTTTTATTTTAAAAAAATTAATTAATTTTAAATATTTGAACATCTCAAAAATAATAAAACTATATCAAAGCATAACAACGAATACTTAAAATACATCCATTAATATAATAAAACACTTCAATAAATTAAAATGGCAATATATTCTCAAATATAATTCAACAACTAAATTTTAATTATACATCAATAATAAAAAATAAAAATATATGTCACTTTAAATAAACATGAATGAGTTGAGTCAAAATGCAGATTGAATTGATTTGAGTGACCGAATTCGTAGATTTACCCTATCATAAACACCTCTACTCGCAACAACTTTAATTACATTCGATATTAAATCTCCATTATTATAAATGAAATGCTAAAAACTTATTTAAGTAAAAAAAAAAAATTGATTTGAACTATTTTATGATTTCCAATTAATAGTTAGCTAGTACTTAATATGTCAACCGAATCGATGATTAGTATGAATTGTAGACTCTAATTCGAACTCTAACTGTTACGGAAACAATTTATAACATATTTTATTTATTTTATTTTATAGTTTTTCTTAAAAATTAATGGGTTAAAAAAAATGCACATGTTGATCTAAGATTGAACATGACACTTACTTTAACCTTTATATATCCACCTCTAAATTCTTAAGTCAACTTCAGTCTTTACATATTGTGAAAAAAGAATACACACTATGCCAAAAATAATATTTTTCAGCGCGTCTTTTATAATATTTTTGTAACTAAAAACTCTATTCTATAATATTTTAAAATTAACGGAGGATACAACATCACTTTTTTTATAAACGTTTTTGAAAAAGCGCTGTTGTAGGGTCATATAGGGTTATATTGCTTACAACGCTTTTGCTGAAAACGCTGTTGTAGGGTCACATAGCGCTTTGTAGTTTATTAATTTGTTGTTTACAACGCTTTTAGAGCGCTTTGGATATAAGCGGTGTAAAATATAGCGCTCTTACATAATGTTTACAACCCTTGTTAGAGTGCTTTGTATACAAGCACTGTAAACTTTAGCGCTCCCACATTATGTTTACAACGCTTTTAGAGCACTTTGTATATAAATACTATAAAATATAGCGCTTTCACATAATTATAGGGTCTTTTAGAACGCTTTGTATATAAGCGTTGTAAAATGGTGCGTATTTGATAAAAATCATTCTCTTTATATAAATAAAAATATATTTAATACGTTCTCTCCTTAATCCCACAAACTCTGCTCTCTTATACTGTACGAACCTTCATCTCCTCTACTGTGCGAACCATCCTCTATTGTGCGCCCATTTCTACTATGATTATTTATTAATTTGTTGTTGTCACTAAAGCTGATAAATTGTTACCTGATAAATCATATAAAATGTTACCTGATAGTAGATGGCATAACCATGATAAATCATAAAAATTATTACCTGATAAATCAAATAAATTATTACTTCATAAATCATATAAAATCTGTTCTTTTTTTAAATCTGTTCGATTTGTTCTATTTTAAAATCAGACTTGTATGCATAACCATGGATCTTGGTTTCTATTTTCCAATATTAGACTATATATACTATAGATTGGTATAATGTTATCAGTAGTTTATCATTTGTGTAACACTGCATTCATATAGATCATATAAAATGGACCAGAAATGGATGTCTATCAATCGATTGTCAAAAGAGTATGAAAATGGAGTGAAGGAGTTTGTTGAGTTTGCAATGAAGAATGCAAAAGACCCAAATCGAATCATTTGTCCTTGTTTAAAATGTGGTTTTGGAAAACACATTAGAGCATATCAGTTGGAAGGAAATTTAGTATGACATGAAATTGATCAAAGTTATACATGTTGGATAAGACATGGTGAGAAAAAAAAAGGGAACACTAATTTTGAGAATGGTTCGACATATGCTTCAAATGATTTCGACACAGATACATATGAGCGAGATCGAGTTGAGGAGATTGCAAAAGCAGTTGAAGAAGATCTTTGGTATTGTCCTAAAATGTTTGAGAGTTTGTTGAGTGATGCACAAAAACCATTATATAATGGTTGTACTAAATTCACAAGATTGTTGGAGATATTAAAGTTGTACAACTTAAAAACAACTAATGGATGGTCTGATAAAAGCTTCACATAATTATTAACACTCTTACAAGATATGTTGCTAGATGAAAATGAACTTCCCAATCGAACCTACGAGGCTAAACAAGTTTTGTGCTCTATTGGCATGAGTTACGAAAGGATTCATGCGTGTCCTAACAATTGCATTTCATTTCGAAACAAATATGAATTACTAAAGGCGTGTCCAAAATGCAATGTCTTTCAATATAAGAAGAAAAAATCTACTACAACAAAAGTCGTGTGGTATTTTCCTATAATACCAAGATTTAGGCGCATCTACCGTAATGAAGAAGATTCAAAACATTTGACATGGCATGCAGATGAAAGAATTAGAGATGAAAAGTTTTGACATCCTGCAGATTCTCCACAATGGGCAAAAATTGATCACGAGTATCCTGATTTTGGGAAAGTGTCAAGAAATCTACGACTTGCACTTTCTACTAATGGAATGAATCCACACGGTCTTCAAAGCATCTCACACAACACATGGCCATAGATTTTTTTGATTTATAACATACCTCCATGAAGCGTAAGTTTATGATGTTATCTCTGTTAATTTATGGACCCAAACAACCAGGGAATTATATCGACGTATACTTGACTCCTTTAATTAAAGATTTAAAAAATATGTGGGAGACATGTGTGGAAATTTATGATGGGTATAAGAAAGAATGTTTTAATTTGAGGGCTATGTTGTTCGACACAATTAATGATTTTCCAGCATATGGTAATTTATATGGACACAACATTAAAGGTCAGTGTGCATATCCTATATGTGAAGAGAGTACATATTGGATGCATTTGAAACATTATACGAAAACCGTATTTCTTGGATATCGTAGATTTTTACCTTTTAGCCATCAGTATCATGGGTGGAGAAATGCATTCAATGGAAAATCAGAGGAAGGTAATGCTCCTTTAACATCGACTGGATATCAAATATTTGAAGAAAGCACAAGTTTTGACCAATAAATTTGGCAAACCATTTACGGGAGAGCTTGTCAAAATTGGGTGGAAGAAAAAGTCAATTTTCTTTGAATTGCCATATTGGAAGTTATTATATATAAGACATTTTTTCGATAGGATGCATATTGGAAAAAAAAAATGTATTTGATAGTGTCATTGTTACGTTACTTAATGTTCTAGGAAAATCTAAGGATGACATCAGTGCAATATTGGACTTGGTAGATATGAGAATAACAAATGAATTGGGTCCCGTAAAGAAAGGAAATCGCACGTATCTACCTTCAGCCGCTCATACTCTATCTAGAAAGGAAAAAATTGTTTTATGTAAATTTCTACACGAAGTTAAAGTTCCAGAAGGATACTTTTCAAACATTAAAAACTTAGATTGTATGAAAGACCTCAAGTTAAAAGGTTTGAAGACCCATGATTGTCATGTTATGATGAATCATTTTCTACCAATAGGTATACGTTCTATTTTACCTGAAAAAGTTCGACGAGTCATAACTAAATTATGTTTCTTTTTCAGGAAAATTTGTAGTAAAGTGATCAATCATCAGAAATTACCGACATTGCAGAGGGAAATTGTTGTTACTTTGTGTGAGTTTGAAATGTATTTCCCACCCTCGTTTTTTGATATAATGGTTCACCTTAATGTTCATCTTGTTAAGGAGACACAACTTTGTAGGCCAACTTATATGAGATGGATGTATCCCATAAAATAATATATGAAAATACTAAAAGGGTACGTAAAAAATAAAATTTGACCAAAAGGTTGTATTGTTGAACGGTACATTGTCGAAAAAGCTGCTGAATTTTGTACCAAATATCTATCCAATGTTGAATCTATAAGGCTTTGCATGTCTCGTCATTTGGGAAGAATAACAAGAGAATGAATAATTGTAAAGAGAGTAACGATTATATCAATGACATAATGAGAGAAGACACAATTGTATGTTATGCACAATGTTGATGAGGTTCAACCGTATGTTACAATACACATGAATCAGTTATATAGTTTGAACATGAATATGAATCAAAATTGGATAACATGAGAGCACAATTGAAGTTTTATAACTAGGCTAAAATATCACATTAACTCAAAGATTGATATAGACCCCGGTACAATTTCACAGAGATTGAGGTGACTAGCAAATGGTCTGAGTTTACATGTCTTTTCTTACACCGATTATACACATGGATACAAAGATGAGCCTTTTATTTTAGCGTTGCAAGCTCAACAAGTGTTGTATTTCATTGATCCTGCTGATGATAAATGGTCCATTATCCTGTCGACCAATAAAATAAGTTATGATAACAATAACGATGAAGATGTTGGTAATGATCTTTTCTTTGCGACATCACAACTACGTGACATTGATTCAATAGATGACGGTTTATATCTTAGAGATGATGATGATGAGGGAATTTATATTAATCCATCGTTTCATATCGTTAAGGGACAAATAAATGTGAATCCCACCATGAAAAGAATAAGGGAATCTTAAGGTGTTTAAGTGTTTTATATAAGCCTTGTAATATGAACTTATCGTATAATTTATACTAAGTTCATGTAACTTAAATTGTCAGAAATTTCATGTGATTTATACTTAGCAATCTATTTGACCTGCTAGAACTGAGCATTTAGCATTTAGGTTGAACTGATTTTCTGCTTATATTGAACTTGAACTGAACTTGAACTTGAAAAAGCTATGTTTGGTTGGGCATTTTCCTTGAACTTGAACTGATCTCAATCTGAACTGATTATGTAATTTAGCAATTAACATTGATATATAGGTATTTAACTAATTATTTAAAAAAAAATCCAAATATAGGTATATTACAGAAACTGAACTGAAATTGTAATTTACATATTTAACTTAAAATGAACATAAACTTGTAATTTTACAATGTTTTTTTGTCTATAAGCGCTGTAAAACGCTTTTAATAATTAAATTATAAATCACTTACATCACTTTTTGTCCATAAGCATTGTAAAAGACTTTTAAAAATTAAATTACAAAACATTTATAGCGCTTGTTCTATAAGCGCTGTAAAATGCTCATATAACGTCTTTTATACAATATTTCTATAAGTGATGTAAAAGGATCATAAGACGCTTTTTATAAAGTCTTTTAAAGCGCCTTTTGTGGAAGCGTTGTAATAGGTTAGGTCTTTTAAAGCCCTTTTGGACAAGTGTTGTAAAAGGGTTTTTAAGTAAACTGATAATAAGAAACCACTTTATTTTCGTCTTCTTTACGTATTCTCCCTACGAACTTGGCAGTGCGAAACCTCCTCATTTTCCTCTTCATTATGTACTCTCCATCTTCGTTACTCTCCATATGAACCCTATTGTCCCTCTTCTCCCTAGTGCGAACCTTCATCACTATTATCCCTACAAACCCTATTGTGAATCTTCCATAAGAACCCTCTTTATACGTCTTTATGCGCCCTCATCTCATTGTTCCATGTCATTTCTACTTAAGTGAAGTCGTAACCTTAAACTCAATGATTGTTGTTGTCACTAAACTGCTTGTTGAACTTATACTGCTACTTAGACTATTGCATGTTGAACTCGTTGAACTTATACTGAACTTATAATTATATTGTGTGAAATGTGTAGATAAATGGATTCCAATAATGATTTAGATCGTTAAAATGATGAAGTTGTCACTACTAAGAGTTGTGAAAACAAAGTTAAACGTAGGACAACTATTATGCAAAAGGTCATGAAAGCAAGAAGTAATGGAATTAAATTTGAGGTATACTATACTTTGTTTAGAATTTATTTATTTTTTAATCTTTTTTGAAAGCATGCATTTACTCTATGAGTTTATTAGGTGAGATGGAATCAAAGTGGTTAGCCAATTGAGCCCAACAGTTCAATGATGGTAAGTTACATTGGTACAATTGTTGTTCAAAATATCCCAATAACAATTGATGATTGGAGACATAAAGTTTTGAAGGATGCTAAAGATATATTGTGGAATGATATACAAGTAACTTTTTTACTCCACTTTTTTGTTATTTAAATTTTTTTCCATTGAAATACTTTTACTCAAATTCTATCTTTATTTGGTTTGTAGTCGGCTTTTAACGTTGATGAAGTGCGAAAAAATTATGTGCTTAGAGTTGCCGGAAAAATACACAGAGGATTTAGATCTCATTTGTAAAATTATGTGCTTAGAGTTGCCGGAAATTTGAATGTTGAAGCTCCAAAAATATACAAACACTGCATATCAAATGAAGAGTGGATCGCTTTTGTAGTTAAACATGCAGACCCCGCTTTATTTGGTAATATTAATTTATTAGCATGTGTGTTTTATTCATATTCATAGCACATTTTTTTACACGATCGTTATTGTTTTTTTTTTTTTATATATAGTATAAGTACGATAAATCACGAGAGAGCAAACAATCCAATTCATCCATACAAAAAATCGCGTATGAGATATGCACGTTTAGAGCAAAAAATTGTAAGTAAACATCACTTTTATACAATGTGGTAGATTATAAACTATATTTTCTAACTAATATTTTGTTTATGTCTTAACGAATAGCTTCAAGAGATGAAATTCGATCAACCATTAGGTCGTCATGTTTTATGGAAGGAGGCTCGTTTGAATACGGATGAAATAGTTGATAATGAAAATGTTCAACATGTGATAGAACAATGTGTAAGTATATTATCAATTTAATATTTTTTTAATATTGTCTTTTAAAAATGATATTGAACTTATCCTTTTTAATACTACATGTATTTTAGGAGAATCTAGAACAATGTTCTGAAAATCCAAAGGAGAATAAACAAGTTAGTTGCGGGACATACTTGGTAAGGTATTTAATGTTCTTGAATATTCTGGCTGTGTGAGGGGTAAAGGATTTGACATAACTCCAAAAAGTTATTTTTCACATGAAAAGCACACAAATCCATCTAATTAGGAAGTACTAGATAAGCAGAAAATCCTAACAAAGCAAGTTGCATTTTTGGTGAAAAAGAATAAGGAAAAACAACTTCTGAAGTGTCAACGTGAAATACAACTAGAGGGTAAAAATGGTAGTGGCAACATTGGTCGTAAAAGTCTTTGAGAGGTAATTAATTACTTAATAAAATAAGAAATTCATTCAACCTAATTGTTGCACATACTTATGTATTATGCATTGATTTATGGTGGCTCATCTTGCGTGCTATATTTATCCTCCCCTACTCATCGTATGGTTGGAAAAGGAATATTGTACAATACCTTGAGATAAATATTACACCATAATTCAATCCATGTCGGTCATGTTAAAGTTTCACCTGTGATTGCTTTTGAACCACTTGCACCATTGATTATACCCGACAACAATGGAGATATGAAGTTTTTGGGAGAAACAATAGGTAGTTACGTGGAATGGCCGAAAAATCTTGTTGGCATAGATACGATATGTTTAATTGCTATGTATGTTTAATTGTATGATTATGATTGATTATGTTTAATTGTTGATTTTTACGTTGTTAACTTTAATTTCACATTTATTTAGATTCTTACAAAGTCTAAAGGGAATGATAAGTATATTTCTCACAACGAGTCAGTCACTTCACCAGAAAAGATTTAACATATACATCAATTGTATACGAAATGATTAGTTTACTATAATAATTAATAAAACTGATCAACCTCATTTTTTCATATTCATGAAAAACCTACCGAAATGTTAAGAAAATTGATTCAAAAAATAAACCCGCTACACCGCAAATCTTCAAGAAATCCGCGGCATCGCAAATGCAGGTTCGTGGTAAAAATAAATTTGCGAAAATTCAAAAACTAGATCGTGGAAAATCAGTTGCTGCTCTTAAAATAAGTCATCCACGCCTTTCTCGATTTGGGTCATAGATATACTTTTTGGACAACAATGATTCAAGTACCATTCACATGGAGAAATGTATTTTCGGATATGAGTATGAAAAATTACTTGATAAATAGCATATATATGAACTTCTCAATCATAAGGAGTTGAATGCTACTGTCATCAACATATACATTAGGTAATGTATGTAAAACACATGTTTTTTTGATGAAGACAAAGACCGAGGAATGTGATCAAAATTACAAAGCTAAAAAAGAAGTCAAATAATTGAAGTCAACTATGGTCACACATATTAGAAGATATATAATGTAAAGGTACATGATGCAATATAATATTCTTATATTTCAAATGCACATGAGAACATTTCATTTTAGCATATGCATAAAAAATATTTTCAAAGTGTCAAAAATGCATAAACAATACTTGAAAATAATATTTTTTGCAAAATATAGTGTTGTATTTGAATACAACATGTTGTAGCCGAATATAGGTGATAAGTCAGTAGCTACAATGGAACATCTGTATTCGACTACGAGATGATATAGCCGAGTACAAGTGCTAAGTCAGTAGCAAAAACTTAACATTTGTATTCGACTACGAGATGGTGTAGCTGAATACAAGTGCTAAGTTAGTAGCTAAGATTGTACTTTTGTATTCAACTACAACTTGATATAGTTGAATACAACAACAAGTTAGTGGCAAAATTCACTTAGTTGTATTCAAATACAAGGTTTCGTATTCGAATACGATGTTGAAATTTCAAATAAAAACTGAACGTTACGTAGGTGTATTCGACTACACACAGGCTGTAGTCGAGTACAACTGGAAACAATGCAATTTTTCATTTCTAAAATGGTTCTGGATCATTGCATTTGTTCATCAAACCTCTAGGAATGATGACCACTGATCTGAAGTGATGTCTATGGAGTATAAATACCCCATAACTTCAGTTTAAACACAATCAATCCGACTACCAAACCTTGAACAACTTTGAACAATTTTCTAAGATATTCTCAAAGTTATTTTTCATATTTCAGGTACTTGCATTAAATTTTCACATCATTGAGAAAGGTTTTCTCGTATACTTGAAATATTATTGGATTGATATCATTGTACAACTATTATACTCAGATTCTTAGTCAAGAACATTTGTTAAAAAGATCGTTGAAGTTATTGTATTGTATTTAAAGACAGTAGTGTACTTTCTTTAAGTATTGTAATCTAAGATAGTGGTGTGCTATCTTAGAAAGTGTGTTAGAAGTTTGTAGCAGAGATCCTATGGTGAGATTTGTACATATTCTAACAATAGTGGAAAAATCTCTTGTGGTGTACAAGAGGACTGGATGTACCATTGGTCATAAGACTTGTACATATTCTTATCGTTGTGTTCATTATTTTTCTGTCATTTACTTTTGCCATACACTATCTTAATCAGAAAAATCGATCACTAAATCTCTGAAAATAAGAAAAATTTTAAACACATAATTCACCAAATCTCTGAAAATATGTCGTTGATATAAGAAAAATCGATCACTCTATCTCTGAAAATATGTCGTTGATATAATTTTGGAAAATCAAGAGAAGGATAAGTTGTTTCTTGCGCCATATAATTCATAGTAATTAGATATTTTTTATCTATATCTTTTTAAATTTATGATATTTTATCAGTTGTATAAACAAATTTGCCAACCAAATTTTTGTTGTTGTTTGCCATCAATGTCACCTCTGAAATTATATACTATTTAGATCCACTGCACGGTCATTATAACAGTTACTCGGATATAAAGAATATCTTTGATACGTAAGTAATATTCATTTATTTCTTACATATATAAATAATGTGTTTGATAATTGAATAATAATACCGTTTATTTGATATTGCTTTATCAGTTTTCCGCGCTCAAATGGGTGTTACAGTGTCGAAACATAAGTTAAACAACATAACATGAATTTCAATAAAGGTTTGAAATTTTTGTTATAGAACTTAATTATATGCCTTTAAAATTTCATTTACAATCAATGCATAAATATTTATTGGCGTACATGTTTTATTTTATAGTGTCCTCGCCAAACTAACAACATAGACTGCAAATACTATATATTACGATTCATGAAGGAATTTGTTGATATGAATCAAAATATAATTCCAGAAACGGTATGTTATTTTTATTATATTTTGATTTTCATATATATATATATATATATATATGATTCTAACTTATTTATGTTCAAATATTATAACGCATAGTATTTTGACAACTCCAATTCAACATACTCTGAAAGTGATCTAACTGAAATAAAGGAAGACTGGTGTTAGTATGTGACCGAACTGAAAGTTATATAATTTGTTAATAGGTGAGTTTCACATTGTAAACTATTATATATTGTATATTTTTGTGTGAACTGATCATTATTCTAATTAGTTTATTTTATATTTTGTTACTGTAGGGTAAAGTAAGAAATTGTTGGGAAATTGACATGCTGGAAATTGTAGGGACAGAATTTAAAAAACACTATATGCAATAAACTGGTTTTTCAGTTGATTGAGAACAAAATCACATAACTATGATGATGTAATTGAACTTGTTGCTGTGAATATATAGTACTGATGTAATTGAACTTGTTGTTGTGAATACATATTGTGAATATGTTTGAATTAAAAAATTGAAATTGTAACAATATGTGTTTGATGAATATGATTTTGGAAAAAAAAATTGAAATCTCATTTAAAGACAACGTCTTTTTTTTTTAAAAAAAATATCATTAAAGACTTGTTTATACAAAATAGCGTTTTACATTGCATTTAAGAATAGATTTACAACGCTTTTTAAAATGTACCTATTACAATGCTTTTTTGAAAAAAAATATTGTAAAACTAGTATAAGAAGACCGCTGTATACGCACCTATTAAAGCGTTTTTTTAAGAAAAGTATTGTAAAACGAGTCTAAGAGAAGCGTTGAACGCTATATATTTATACCTATTACAATGTTTTATTTTATTTTAAATAGCACTGTTGTATTTTTTAACTACACTAGTTACTACACCGTTTAAAAGCGCTATAAAAGACTTAAAAAAAGCGATGTAAAATGTTATTAAAATGACAACATATTCTCAAATATAATTCAACAACTAAATTTTAATTATACATCAATAATGAAAAATAAAAATATATATCACATCAATGAGTTGAGTTGGCGGGTTCAAAGTATTAAATTTGCTACTCGAGTTGAACATCGTTGAATTTAAATGAGTTAGTTTGAGTTAGATCTAAACATGAATGAGTTGAGTCAAAATGCAGGTTGAATTGATTTAAGTGACCGAATTTGTAGATTTACCCTATCATAAACACCTATGCTCGCAACAACTTTAATTACATTCCTTATTACATCTCTTCAATTATTATAAATGAAATGCTAAAAACTTATTTAAGTAAAAAAAAAATGATTTGAGTTATTTTATGTTTTCCAATTAAAAGTTACCTAATATGTCAACCGAATCAATGATCAGTATAAATTGTAAACTCTAATTCAAACTCTAACTCTTACGGAAACAATTTTTAAACATATTTTATAATTTTTGTTAAAAGTTAAAGGGTTAAAAAAATGCACATGTTGATCTAAGATTGAAAATGACACTAACTCTAACCTTTATATGTCCACCTCTAAACTCCTAAGTCACCTTCACTCTTTACATATTGTGAAAAGAGGACAAATTCTAAAATACAATTGGCACAATTGAAAACAAAGAATTTGATTGGCGAAATTACAATACTTGACATAATATATAAAAGTTGACATAAAATATAAAAGTATAATTAAGACTAATGTCAAACATTCCAATTTACAAGTAAGAAGCAAATTATCAGCAACGTGGAAAAGAATGCAACCTTTCTCGTTCTCCAATTGTTTCTTCCTCGTCCATTAATTGGCTTATACTCTCACTACGGCAATGTTCATATGTGTGACATTCCTCCAAACATACACCAAGGATATTTATAATTTCATTCATTCCAAACCCACCTCTCATAATGATCCTAATTTGCCAAATGTCTCCCTTTAGGCTCTTAGCTTCAAGTGTCTGACCTTTGCAGTCGCAACCCCTTCATGGTCGTCGTCATCATCATCATTAATAATAATAAAAGAATTTATTCTATTAAATATTATTATTATTATTATTATTATTATTATTATTATTATTATTATTATTATTATTATTATTATTATTATTATATTTGATTTGATTAAAGGTTTCAACTTTGAACTATTCCCTTCTTTAGATAGTCCCTTATCCACAAGGCGGATCTTAAGATTTTAGATGTCTTATTCGAGTGATGAGTTTGATATTTTAATTTTTTTTAATATATATGTCGACGATCTTCAACATAAAAACTAAAGATCATTTTTTGTTGCAAGGTTATTAATAATTTATTTAGAATCAATATTCTTTAAATAAAAAATTCAAATGACAACAACGCAAAAATAAATAATTTATTTTATGACATTGTAGATCGTAAATAAGATTTTAACAATTTCAATTTTAAAAAACTACTCTCAATAGATGCAACACTAACAAAGACAGTTAATATTATTCTATAAGATATGCAAGTATTAGAAAAACAATAAAATATTTTAAGAGAACTCATATCATAAAATTTGATTTTGATTCAATGGTTAAAATAAAATTTCACTATTAAGATCATAAGAATTATCCCGTTTCAAGTATTTAGAAAAACAAAGATAGTTAATATTATTCTATAAGACATGCAAGTGTTAGGAAAACAATAAAATGTTTTAAGAGAACTCAATATCATAAAACTTGATTTTGATTCAATGGTTAAAATAGAATTTCACTATCATGATTAAAGTTGTCAATTTGACAAGCCCACTCATTATTGGGTCAGTCCACATGTTGGAGGGACTAAAAATATTCATAGTTAAAAATGCCCAAAAAAAGAAAGCCCCTAAAATTTTGTGGGTTTAGTGGGGCCTATGGACCCACTTTTTCAAAAAGAAATTTCAACTTTTGTTTAATAAATTTTTTGACTATTATTTATTTATTTTTCCTTAAAATTTTACGATAAAAAATGATTTATAATTTTTTTCTCAATATTTTTAATTCGAGAATTTGTTTTTTTATTTTTTATTTTTCTCACAATTTTTTGAGAAAAGTAAATTTCAGAAATTTTTCAAGAAAAAAATATCAAAAGTAACAAAATAGTGGACATATGTGCCCCTTTCCTTAAGCCCACAAAAAATAATAAAATAATAAGCCGGTACTTTAAAAAATTATTTTAATAAGGGGCCTAACATTAGATGCATAGTAAGAAATTTTTTAAGGGAGACTATAGAGTTTGAGGCTTTATTGACATATCTAATCAAGATCATATATAAGAATTATTATCTTTCAAATAAGTTTCAAGATTTTTACAACATAATTTGAAGTTTTCTTAGAAAATAACATAATTCTTTCAATACAAAACATAAAATTTTGATCATATGCTTTATATTGCTTGAATCTTATATTGCAATATAGTTTTAAGTTTTCATAGAAAATGACCTAAGTATTTCAATATAAAACACAAAATTTTAAATTTTGGTCATATGCTCTATATTGTAGACTCAAAGTTTAATTGTATGTATTAAGATGAATTTTGCACTAAAAATAAATAACAAATTTGTCTCTTGTCTATAAATGATGGTGAATTGGTGTTTTTATTTTTCTTTAAGTTTCGTTTTTATAATGTCTGAAATTTAGGTTAAAATTGTATTGTTGATAACAAAGACTAAATACCTAATTTATATTGAGACATGAAAATATACTATACAATAACATAGTAAAATATTCACTTAAGTTCTTTTTATAAGACTCAATTAGATAAACGAAAATATATGTGGTTGGTATGTATAATTTAATTAGGTTGATATTAAATTGCTTAGTAAATACCTTAGCCTAAAAAACAAGTATGTTATATATATTAATTTTTTTAGTGTCCTTAAAAATTTAGGACCCTGTTCAACCGCACCTCTCGAACACCGTCGAAGTCTTCTCTGCTTGTCCATTATTTCTTACGAAATAAAGGTCACTTGATTGCAAATTAATACAATACAATAAAAGTTTATTTAATTTATACTCCCTCTTCTTATTTTTATTAGAGAAAGTTGAGTTAGAATTTTGTCTACATGTATCTGGTTTGGTCCATATGGAACATATCGATGCATTAAATTTTTTTCTTTTAACCAAATTTTAATCTAATTGTCTATATAAAAAGAACTAGAGAGAGTAATTTAGAGATGAGATTTTATGTTTAGATGAGTTAGATTTTATCTAATTGATCAAGTAATTAAAGTATATGAACATCCATTCGTTGAAATGAGTCGATTGCATTAAAGAAAATGTAAATGGATATACTGTCTAAAATATTGAGGAAAACAATAAATATTAGTTAAAATATTATAATTAAAATTAATAAAAATTATATAATTTTATTGAAGATTCAGAATAACATTACTACAAAATAAAAATAGAATACATAAAAGAAGACATATACTTAAACATTTTTTTTTTGAGGAAATATACTTAGAATTTGAGTTGCTCATTTTTACACTTAAAAACTTATAAGGAACATTAACATCTCTACATGAAGATAATTTGATCTATTTTGCTAATATCTTTAAAAACCACACAATTTAAATTATATAATTTTATCATACTATAAAAAAAAAAGTAAGCTCCAACAAATATCACTAACTCGTTTTAAAGTGTGAATTTGATTTTTTTTTCATTTATGACTATCAAGTTCACCTCTCCAAGAGTCCTTTTGTGAACAAACGTTATCAATATAGTACTATTATTTATAAAATAAAATAAAAACATTTTGACTCAACAAACTTGGGGGAGGGCTTTTGAGAAAGTCTGCCCTTGAATTTTTTTTTTTTTTAGTTGCATGTTTTTTAACCACACTAAGAAGTATTCATAATGAATCAACAAACTTTTTGAGATCAAACATTAATTGTGGACCAAACAAAAGACCTCCGAAATTTATTTAATTTTTCTAAATATTATCACGTTTAAGAAAATATAAAAAAAGGGACAGTTAGCTAAGTGATAAGTGTGCTGGATTGGTATCCTTAATCTTTGGAAAAAAAATCATCTCAATTTTCTTTCTCATGTTCTCTCAAGTTTCAAATCCCTTTTACCAAATCTTTTTCCATTTTGTCAAAATTTTAAATTCTCACCTTTTATATTTCAAGGGTCTTGATCTAACTTCAAGCTTTTTTTCCACATGAGAATCTGACCCATAATTATTTTGTTCATATTAATCAAACTTGGGTCCTCGTTCTTGGGCAATATCCTCGGAAATGAGGAATGAAAGAAAAAGGAAAACAAGGGGAGAAAAAAAAGAAGAAGGAAATGGAAATAGGAAATGCAAAAGAAAAAGTTGATATGAATATGTTTTTTTATTTTATTTTTATCGAAATCTATTAAAACGGTAATGGTGTATATATTATGATTCAAAGACCTACGATCAAAACATTAATTAAAGGACTAATATAATATAATTAAACAATTTAAATATCGATTTACCTGTATTTTATCATAGAAAGTTACATGTTGGTGGGTAATAATTACAACGAAGAAAATAATAATTTATAATGATAATGATTAAAGCACTTCTTCTTGCTTAACATGCATGGTCAACAATTATGAACATCATCAAAATAAAAGAAAAAAACAAAAAAAGCAGAAAAGAAAAAGCATGGAAAAACTTTACGATAAAAAGGGGGTGATGCTAGTTACACTCAATCATTTGCAAGGTTTATTTAATTTAATTTTTTTTATAAATGAAATGATAAATAATAATTGCGAAACTATGAAGTTTAAACTCTGGACAATGACATGATATCGGATATAATAATTTTAAAATTTGTCAATAAAATAAATTTTTTTTTGACAACTTCCCAATAAAATAATTGAACTTCAGTATTTTTTTTTCTTCCAGAACTTCAATTTCTTTGGGCTAGGCTGTCTTCAGAATTGGGCCAGCCCAACATTCACAATTAATTAGGAGATATTTAATTAGGAAAGTTGGAAATCCTACCCCCAATTAACTTTATATTCCTATTTAAAAGATTTAAGTTTGAAATGACTAAAATAGTTTTAAATAAACTCTAAAAATCAAAAAGTGTCATCATACCCCATAATTTGTATTTTCCAAACAAGTAACTTTTGCTCACAAAATATCTTCACAAGAAATTTCATGAGGAATCAAATTTTTTATAGTCATCTCTAATATCGAAAATGTCATTTTTGAAATTTCTGGGAGTTTCACCTGGAATTTTGAAATTTCCGATAGTCATTTTCAATATTGAAAATTTCAAATATCCGGTTGAAACTGTTGAAAATTTCATAAGCGAAATTTCCAGTATTGAAAATGACTACCGAAATTTTCAATTTATGGAAAGTTCACTGGAAATTTCATTCCTCATTGAAATTTCCGGAACAATGTCTTTTGTTAGTTTTTTTTTTTTTTTTACATTTTTCTTTTCTAATTTTTTCAGTCAGAACCAAATGAGCAAAAAACAACGTTTAAAATTCTCGAGTTCAACATCCTACACAATCAAATAGGAGAGTTGTTGTTGAGAAAAGGAGAAAGAAGAACGAAGAAATGCAACACGAGGATTGTAATATTCAGCATGAGTTTGAGCAAGATCATGCGTTTGATGATGAACATGATCAACAACACCAGCATAACGAGCAACACCATCAGGAACCTAAACTACCTATATTTCTTGGAGGTCCTTACGATATTTCCATCCTTAAGGATATGAGCATCACATTGCAGTGAAATTGTGAAATGGACAGATTAGTAAATAATTTGTTTTATTACATATTATAATATAGAACAATATGTATATTTTATATTTGTAGTGTATGTTATTACAAATCTATACACAATGGTTGTGTTTTTTCATCCCTATTTCAAATAAAAAAAATTTTAAAAAAAAACTACATACCAGATTATTGAAATTTTCGGTTAAGTAAAAGTAAATACCTGAAATTTAAAAAATTTAAAATTTCCGGTAAAGTAAAACTCACTACCAGAAATTTCAAGGCACAAATTTCTTGTAGTATAAGTACTGTATCAGAAATTTGAGGGTGAAATTTCTGATAAACAAATTGTACTACCAAAAATTCTAAAAACAAAATTTTCGGTAGTTATAAATTGTGTACCGGATTTTTAAGGGTAAAATGTTACTTATCGGATATTTGGTTGACAGGCTCAAATTTTTGAGTAATTTTGTTTTATCATTCACTGAAAGAAAATTAAAGG
Source organism: Cicer arietinum (assembly GCF_000331145.2). NCBI lineage: Eukaryota > Viridiplantae > Streptophyta > Magnoliopsida > Fabales > Fabaceae > Cicer > Cicer arietinum. The sequence goes on along the minus strand of NC_021160.2, from coordinate 15,676,232 downwards.
GATAATTTTGTGTTTTAAACAATTTGGGGAGTATAAATTTAATTGGGGGTATGAAATCCAACTTTCTTTAATTAGGAGTTTTGATAGCTTGTAATTTAAGTATCCAAATCGTATTTATAAAACATCTCTATTAAAAACACCTTTTTTTTTTCTTTCTAATTACATCCCAAAATATTAATAAACAATTTAAATACCTAAAATGTTATTTTGTTATTTTTTTTCAACAAACTTCAGTTTTTTTTTTTAACGAACTTCAGTTTCTTTGGGTTAGGTTGTCTTTAGTATCGGGCCAGCCCAAAATTCACAATTAATTAGGGGACATTTAATTAGGGAGAATTGTACCATGCACCTCCCACCTGCACTTTCTACATATGTTGTTTACAAATATGAAACATTCGAATGTTTCAATGGTTTCAAAACTTTGAAAGTCATGGAAAGATTTGAAATAGGTTCAGAAGTTTGACCTTTAATGAAAGTTCTGAATCGAATTTCGAAAATTTGGAATAAATTTGAAAGTTCTGAAATGAAATTTTTATTTATTTAATTTTTTTCTTCTATTTTATTATTATTGATATATAGATATATTGCAGTGCCTAGAACAAGAGGTGCCTTTGGCCAAATTATTCGCAATATTGCCCGAAACGTGAGAGGTGATAATGGTGATAGAGTAGAGAGAATTCCACCTACAACATCAAAGAAACGACATAATACAACAAACCGTCCAATTAGGCAATGTCGTCGTAGACATGATGTTCAGGATGATTTCGATGAGCCTGTTGAGCCTGCACAAACGAAAGAGGATGTCCCTGAGTCTGCACAAATGGAGCAGGCTGAGGAGCAATATGCTGAGCCTGCGCATGATGATGTTGATGATGCTGAGGCTAAGCAGGATCAGTAGTCCGGATTCCCTAGAGGACCGATAATGACATCTGTGTTGACACAATATGAACACAAAGTGGCTCGAAGGATATTGAAAGGAGAGTTATATTTTAATTAATTAATTTATAATAAGTACTTATTATATTTAGTATTTTTTCATTATATTTAATTAATTGTTTATTTAAATAAGAATAAGTATTTATTGGTATGTTCTTTATTACTCGTAGAATCGTAGGTCGTTAAAGGTTATTACTCATGGATTGAAGCTGAAGAAGTTTGCTGAAGTTCATGTGCCAAATGTTGTACAACATTGGATTCGAGAATCTGGGCTGCTACATCTGTCTTCAGCTTACCTCAATATGGCAGATGCTGGTCTGATATATGCTTTTGTTGAAAGGTGGCATAGAGAGACCAACTCATTTCATTTGTCATTTGGAGATATGACCATCACGTTGGATGACGTCATGGCTCTTCTTCACCTCTCATCCCATGGTAAATTTTTTGATGTACCTTTGAATCAAAACACTAATAATGTTGTAAGAGCTGCACATGAGTTCTTAGGTGCAACATGAGAGGAATCATGTGATGAGATTACTTATAATAAATATATGCACTGTAGACTGCAATGGTTGAATGTGCGGCTAGAACATACCTATTGCATTTAGTTAGTAGCACTATTTTCGCCGATAAAACCCATACGCGTGTGGAGGCGAAATGCGTTAGTCTGTTTATTGATTTAGATTGTTGTTAGGACTATTCGTAGGGTAACGCTGCATTGGTTGTCCTATATGAAAATTTGGGAGATGGAGATGTCCACGACACTCGACAGTTGGGAGGTTACATGATCCTATTACAGGTATATGATTTATAGTAAGTTGTGTCATTTACATATTTCATTATTTACTTATTAAATTGTGTTAGTTATTTATTTATTTATTAAGTTGTGTCATTTATTTATTTATTAAGTTATGTTATGTTATGTTATGTTATTTATTTATTTATTAAGTTGTGTCATTTATTTATTTATTTATTTATTTATTAAGTTGAGTTATTTATTTATTTATTTATTTATTTATTTTTGGTGCAGTGCTAGATTTACGAGCATTTTCCTAGGATGTGTAAGCAGAACGAAAGAGGAGCGGTTTCTGCACGTCTTCCAAGAGCATGTAGGAGAACTGCAAAACATGCTGTTGAAAGTGGACTGATGATATATCGGCGAAGACTTGATGCTTTGTTGCTCGAGGATGTTGTGTTTACACCATATGACGATGATCAAGCTAGTCATTCATTTGCATCGATTTCGATGTTCTTCAGATACTTTCAATATGGTGGAGTCTTAGTCCCATATCTGCTGGAGCGATGTCGTCGACAATTTAATCGTATTTAGTGCATCCGTGTGACGTTTCTCAGGTGCCGAACAATATAAATTGAGAATGGCAGACTACTATGAAAGCATCTGTAGCGATCTTTCGAAACATATATCTTATAGCGACTTTTCTTGGAGAGGTCACTGCAGACTACCATGAGAGCATCTGTCTCACAAGTCACAAGCATGCACAATCAAAATCTAAAGGTACAATATTTCAAAAATCCAAATCATTAAAGTCTAAACTAAAAAAAATCATGAAAACCTAATATCTTCAATAATAAAGCCGATAAAACATCAACGAGGTGATGCATCGTCCATTGATAAATTATCAAGCTCATCATAATAATGAAGATGCAGGTCATGATGAGATTCATCTGTACTACAAGAAGCAACGCCTAAATCCAAAACTATCATGCATAGTTGAAATTCTTCCATCCTAAACTTGACATGTTGTGCACGTTCTTCTACTCTAGCTGTTGAAATCAAATTGATTTTATACTTAGAGTTTTTATGATAATAATATATTTGAATTCAAAGAATATGAAAAAAATATATGGTTAAGAGTTATAGAAAATTTAAAGAAGATTTAATCAAAAGTTATCTACAACAAAATATGAACAAAATCAATATAAAAAATTTACAAACGCAATCTGATCAAAATACAAATATAATCGACCTGAATAATTTACAATCTCAATCTAAACCAAATAGGAGCATAATCAGTTTGAAGAATTTACAAACGCACTATGAACAAAATACAATTCAAAATTAAACAAATACTAAATTGAAGTCCAAATTTTAACTATAAATAAATACTTAAGGCTGAAAAATAAAACCGTCGAAAAGGAGTATCTTAAGAACAGTTTAAGACTAGAATTAAAAAGTAATACTCTCTCCCCACATAGAATTTTCTTCTTTGAATCCTCTAGTCATGCCACTTTTTAACTTTGGATTTATATAGCTCAACATTTTCATAAGAAAATATTCTATGTTCATCAAGCTCATTAAGTTGCAATATTTTTGTTGCACTAGTCTATTGTAAATCAAAGTTTAATATATATATATATATATATATATATATATATATATATTTATTGTTATAACGAGAACTATTAATAATAACTATTGGATTTAATTAATCTATAATATTAAATTGCTAACTAAAGATATTATGTGATAACTCGAATTAAAAACTCTTTAATAAATATATTATTTTTAATTTTTTTTACTCAAGGATTTTATTTTTATTAAACATGTATTTTTATTGTTTATTTTAATATTATTGTAACTTTCAAATTTCAATCGTTATTATTAGAATATTTTATTGGCTCAAATTTCACAAATTTCAAATTTCAATCATCGTAATTTAACTATTGAAAATGTTATTTCGAGTGTATATAATCTAATAACTTATTTTTTTGATTTAAGCATTATTAATTTAGAATTCACTATTATAAAACATTTTATTAATAATTTTTTTAATCTGTTTATTGTAATAAAATCGTGGGTGTGACTAGTTTGAATTATGATATTCAAAATTCAATTTTTACAAGTTCTATATTTAATTTTGAAAATTATTTTTCAATTGATTTTTGGAAATACAAAAAAAATTTAGATTTATTTTTATTAAAAAAATGACGATTGAAGAGTAGTTTTATTTTATTTTATTTTAATAAATAATAAAAACACAGGTTTAATAAAATTAAAATTTTTTAGTCTAAAAAATATATAAATAAAAATAAAATCCTTATTTAGTTTTATCTCACAACTACTGAAAATAATTTTATTTTTTGGATACAACATTAAAGAGTTTTTAATTTTATTTATTACAAAAATAGAAAAAATAAATAAATTTAAAGATATTATAATATATAGTATACAAAAGTTATTGGATTAAGATACAATACATAACATAGTGAGTAATTTACCAAAAAAAATCATATTATTTTGCATAATAACTAGATGTAAATAATGTTAGATTAGGCATAAAATATAATGGCTCTTGTGTTGATACGAAATATAATTTTATATATGAAATAAACTATACTTTGACTTTATTTGTAGATAGAGCGGTAAGCATCATTTGAAAAAATTGAATTGAGTTTTAATGATAAATTAATACACTCAACTGCTTTTCCTACAAAAATAAATTATTTGACCATGTATTTTAATCTATTGTCTTAATTGTTATTTGACCATGATAAATTAATACACTCAACTGCTTTTCCTACAAAAATAAATTAGTTAGAATCTATTGTCTTAATTGTTATTTGACCATGTATTTTAATTGAAAAAATGTAACAAATCCGGGCTTATTAGTAGTTTCCTTAAAATTGTAACTGATCCAACCTATAAATAAAGGAATGTTTCAAGTGGTTGATCACAACAAACAAATTCATAGAAACATCAAACGTATCAATATCTAAAGTAAAATGTCAGGGAAGAAAAATGTTGTTGTTTTTGTGGTTGTGATGGTTTTTAGTTTGTTCTTGACCACAATGAATGCAATCCAAATTGATGACATCACATGCAGCGAAGCTCTATTCTCCTTGATTCCATGTGTGCCTTTTTTGGAGGGTTCTAACCCACCAACACCATCTCCTACTTGTTGTTCAGGAGCAAATAATTTATACCAAAAGGCCAACACCACTCAAATTCGAAGAAATATTTGTAAATGTTTTAAGGCTGCTTCCACAAAATTTGGAGTTAACCCTGATAGAGCAAAACAACTCCCAGGACTTTGTAGCATCCCTCTTTCTTTTCCATTTGATCCTAAGGCTGATTGCAATACGTAAGTTTATTTTCTTCTATCTTAAATAACTCTCACACAACCACATATAATTTTTGTTCTTATTTTATTAATTTTTCATATATTTTTCAATTACGTATAGGATTCCATGATGCTACCCAAGGGGTACAATGTGAAGGAAGCTTGAAGAATTACACCCAAGAAAATAGCAATAAGGATGATAAAAATTGTAACAATTCATTTAGTTGTTTGGTTATGTTCTGTAATTTGAAAATGACTTGTCACTACTAGAAATCAGCGGTTTTTTTTTTTTAGATTTTTTTTGTGGCATTATTTCCGAAAGGAATACTTGAGAAAAAACAAAAATAAATCGGTTCGAATTTCATGATATATCATATATCTTTTCCATTTATTTTTTGTTCTAATTGGCTACAAGTTTTTCTTCACCAAATTAATTAAAGGTTCTTGTTTAGTTTAATTTAATTAAAATTAATTGATACTCAAGGACATATATAGTCCTAGTGGTTTTAATATTTTTACTACTTCACATAATCCATTCAATTTACATCAAGCTTTTGGCTCTATTTCAAGGACTGTGTTTTCTTTGACTATCAATTGAATTGTTGATTTAGTTAAAAAGTTTTATAATTGTTGTTAGTAGTTATATAAAAAAAATCTTCTTCATTTGCTTTTATTTAATTTTTGTTATTATAGTCTATTGTTCTGTGCATATAATCTAAATATTTCATTTACTCGCTTGTCCTTAAATTTTTATTTTTGGAGTGCTTACAATATAAAACCTTGTCTACGTTTCCATTCCTTTTCTTTTCGCATTTTGGTTTCGAAAAGTACGCGACCGTTTTGATTCAAAAAATGTGTTTTGGTTCAAAAACATGTTTTCTATTATTTAATAATTTAAATTATACGAGTTAAGGAAAAATTTAAAACTTTATAGATCAAATTAAATATTAAAACAACCTCTAAGTACAAAAAAAAAGTAATAATATCCATTTTAATATAATATATCCAATTTTATGTTTGCCATTATTTTACTTCTCTTTATGAAAACTAAAAAAAATAAATATATAAATATGTATATATTTCTGGCTTCATAATCATTAATACAATATATATATATATATATATATATATATATATAATAAAAATAAAAATAATATAACTAAGGATAATAAGGGATGTAATTCATATTTTCATAAAATCACAATTATAATAACATTAGAGTAAATAATACACAATGATATATATTAATAAAAAAAAAAATCATATTGTCCTCTCTAGTTGTTATGATGTAGAGAAAATAAAACAAAACTTTGAGTTTGAAGCAGAAGTATTAAGACAACATTATGCAGAATCAAAGACACATATAGAGAGAAACTTCAGCTCATCAAAAACTGGTTTTATCTATCAAACATAAACAAATAATTAACACACTTATATAATTATTTTAAAAAAAACGTGAATGCATCAACACACTCATATTATGAACAAAGAAAATAAAACATAAAGAACGAAATTTATGGGAAGCACAAAGGCAGAATAGAAAAACAATTAAACAAGTGAAAAATTCTATAAATACATCTTAATTTTGTTTTCAAAAAGGAGACATTGGGGGAGATCCGATACTAACAAAAAAACGAAAGAACAAATAAAACAGAGAAGAAAATTGTTTTAACGTTCCTATCCAACTGCACACCACTGTCACCGCCGACTCTATCCTCATATGGACTTTGATATCCGGAAATGGATGTACTTTCTCCCCTCTTCATATTTGCTTTTCTTTTTCAAACTTTATGTTACTAAAAGTTGCGAATTTCATTCTATTTGAAATTAGAGTTTGATTATTTAAAAATTGAATTTTTTTTTCTTGTTATTGGTGCTTCTTGTTTAAGATTTTTTTTTATATGGAGTGTTGTATAGACGTGTTTTGCTTAAAATCCTTTTTCTTTAGTTTTTATTTTTGTTTTTGTAAAGACATGATACAGACCGTTATTCCTACTTTTTCTCTAGTTTTTTCCATGTAGATGTGCCTGATGCGCTGCTTTTCCTTCTTTATATGTTAGCTAGTAATTAGCACATATTTTCATATAGCTATCATGTAAATATTTCATGCCATTTAACATAAATAATTATTTTCATGGATACAACTAACTACTAATTAATGGATATAGCTAACTACTAATTAGCCTCCTTTATTTCATCAGTAAGAAATTTTAATAAATTTTCTTTTAGTTTTGTTTTGTGTTATTTAATATTAAAACAAATTTTATTTCCATTATTTAATTAAAATTGGTGGAATTGTGTTAGTATTAAAATGAGTTTTGTTTTTATCACTTGTTTAACTAAAAGGTGTATTAAAGTAAGCTCTCACTTGTATATAATATTTTTGGTTCTATTATTTGATTAAAATCTATTTTATTTATTTTAACTTTGTTTTCTTTTTGAGAATTTTAATTCTCAAAAAGAAAACAAAGTTAAAATATAATCAAATATTAAAAGAATGTGGATTTTTTTAATTTTTCTGAGTTGTTGGGACACAATTTATGACACTTTGGTAGTTCTAAAACTCATTTTAGTAAACAAATTAATCAATAAATTCTTTTTAAATGGTTAATTAGATGTGATATCTTTTTAATCTTTGAGTTGTTAAGACATAAGTTGTACCACTTGATAGTTTTAAACTCATATCTAAACCAAAAATAATTATTCAAATAAAATAAACTCACTTTTTTTTTTCTCGTCAAAACAACTCTTTTTATTTTTTATTTTTTTTTTATCAATAACAAAACAAGTTTTTCTTTAAAAATAATTAACATATTCACATTTTCTATCTAAGAACTACGTAACTTTGATTTCTCCATCGCACCGGAAGATACGTAGGAGCTAGATTAACCTCTTGTCAAGCACACTAATAATTTTGTTTTTTATTTTTCTTTCTTAAGCATAATTTTAAGTAACCGTATTTTAACTGATGTTGTAGGATGCTAACACATTCCTTACGCATAATCGACTCCCGAACTTAAAATCTGGTTCAAATATCATTTATTTATATGTTTAAGGGTTTCCCAATATTTTTTCTATTTTAAAATAAATTTTGGTGGCGACTCCATTGAATTCGAGAAACACTCGAAATTTTAGGCCGCGACAATTTGCAATGAGCACTTGTGTCAAATATAGACTCAAAATGCCTTTTTATTATTACTTGATTGTGAGCTTGCTAATTTGAGAGAATTGATATCTTTTAAAAATATAAAGAAATAGTGTGTCTTAAAAGTAAACACTATAACACCCCAAATTTTATAACAAACTATTTTATTAATTAAATAAAAATTTAATAATTAACTTGATGTTAAAATTATTTTATAATATATGTTGATAAATTTTGGGATTAATTTTTATTATATGTGTGTGTTTCTACAATGTGCTAGTTTTATACATATTTGACTAAATGAGCGATGTAAATAATAATGTTATATTTTTATTATTTTACATATTTTTCTAAAAAATAATAGTATATTAGTGTAAATATTTTAAAGAATAAGATTTAGGCGATTTTACGTGTATATGCGAGTTTTGATAATTAATATCATATTTTCTTGTGTGTTTGATTAATATTAAATATGTACTTAATTATATTTAATTATTTTTAAAGATATCTTATTTCAATTATTTAATTTATAAATAATCATGTTGAGATAGTAGTAATATTGTGTTTGATTTTCTTTATTTTTATATATTTATTTTGGAATTGTGATTATATATATATATATATATATATTATGATTTAGTAATTAATATAAAATATTATTGTTATATTTATTAATGTTATAATTTTGACTATTCTCTAATGATATATTATTATATTGTGAGTATTTTGAAAAATAAGTATAATTATAGTGATTAATTTGAATATGAGAGTTTGAGTTGTTAATAATATGTATTCTTTTAAAGGTCAATTGTTTTAATTACTCTAATTCATCAAGTATTAGTTTCAAAATATTAGTAATTAAATTGTGTTAAACAAAAAAGTGTAAAAAAAATAACTTTGGTAGTTGTTGGTTTTATTAAAAATAAATAAGTAAAGCTTAAAATATATTTCATGGGTCAAGCCCAAGTAAAACCTAATTAAAGAATAAAACAAAAGGAAAATAGAGGAAGAACAAGGTATGCAGCGGCTGCTCCCAAGAAGAATTGGAGGAAAAATAGAAGAAAATTAATACCGGCGATCGATAATAGAAGAAAATTAATACCGTGGAAATTTCAGTATGTTATTTTATACATTTAGTTAGTCAATTAAACACATTTTCCCAGATTTTTAACCATACCAATTTCTCTCTAAAATACCCGACTTCTCCATTTGTAGAATTAGTTATTTTGCATCGTTCTCCTTCACTGTAAGTCCGATTTGAGTGAAACCAACGCCAAAACGACCGTGTGAAAAGTGGCTATATTATCCACTGATTGGTTTTCTGATTTATGGTAATTTTCCTTGACCGAATTTCAAATTTAGTTTTTAGAGTATCTCCTCATAATTTATTTTTAACGTTTACCCATAAACTGTCGAGTTAGATCGATTGATGGACAAAGAGTCAATGAACAAA
>NC_021160.2:15607583-15666183 GCF_000331145.2 Cicer arietinum | reverse complement strand
TGATTGGTTTTCTGATTTATAATCGGTTGAAGGACAAAGAGTCAAAGAACAAAGACTGTTTGGTCGTGAAATCGTATTCATAGGTGAAAGCGTCAAAATAAGATAAGAGGTGAGAGAACGTTTGAATTCATGAGTATAATATATTGTGAGATGAACGGGAAAACCGTATTTCCCAACGATTCATCCGGGGCTCGCTACGTACGACAGTAGCCCTTTGAGTGATAAATTAATTAATATGCAAAATAGAAATTGTGAGATTAAAATATGAAATAGAAATATTTATAGGGTGCTGATTGATTCGTTAAATTATGTGGTATTTAATATTATTGTGATATTTGATTTAATGTCGTTAAATGTTGGACATTTGATATTATTGTGATATTTGATTTAATTTCGTTAAATGTGTGACATTTGATATTATTGTGATATTTGATTTATTATCGTTAAATGTGTGATATTTGATATTATTGTGATATTGGATGTCAAATGAATTTTATGAATATGTTTGATTAGACATGTTTAGGTGATGTGATAATAAAAGGTGGATGCATTTTGATAAGTTTTATGTGATTATGAGGATGTATAATTAATAATAATGATGTTATAAATTTGTGATAAGTCTATGTGATGATGTATGATTGATGAGATTGATGTTATAAGATTGTGATGATTATATGTGATGACGTGTGATTATTGATAGTGATGTTATAAATTGTGTTGAGAATATTGTGATTCCAATTTGTGTTTGAGATGAAGGTCTTAATGGAGTACCATAGGTCAATGAGGGGAGAAAATAAATATTGAGAATTTGTGAAGTGGAGATTGTTTTGTCATCATATAGGTAGGGCCTGACAAGCCTAGTGATTCTGGGGAAGTACAACTGAATGAGCCTGATCGTGGCGGTCTGCTGTCGAGCCTTAAGGCAAGATTCTTAGACCTTGGAGATATTCGGATGGAGAATTCCTAGGTGACTTGGAGGTAGCACTCCAAATGTCGGGAGCTACCACGCAACACACGTTTACCTCGACTGTCACGTATATGTGTCTCGGGTTGAGTTGAAGGGATCTATGAGGACATGGCCAATTTGAATTGTCCGTCCACCGGGATGGTGGCATAGTATCAAGCCTCCTAACCAAGTACTTCAGAGTTAGAATGGTACCACATTGTGAAGTAGAGTCTAAGCTCATGCATAGCATTGCATTTTATTGTGATTGTTTTGTTGTGATTAATATGTATCGTGTGTGGTGATAATTTCTCTTAGATGATTTGATGTTATAGTGAGATTTATTGATTTCCCTTGAGTGATTTTGACTTTTTAATGTGATATTTTCTTGATGGAATATTTGTGCAATGATACAGTTCTATTATGATTGTTTGCGTGTTCTTCTTACTTGTATTATATTGTCATCATGTTTTCAAAACTCACCTCCTTCGTTGTTTGTGTTTGACTGGCTTGGCCATGCGTTTTCGAAATCGCAGCTATTACAGGTTAATGAATCTTGAAGTTCAAGTTTGGGAGGAACCACACTCTAATAGGTGATACCGGGAATAAGGGCTTAAATTGTATTTTACTTTTTTTTTTTTTAATTTGAAACGAATTTTTGTATTAATATCTAAGAAGTACTAGTAAGTTTTTAAATTAAATCAAGTAATAATACTTAAATAAAGTTTATTGAGATTACACTATTTTAATGGAGAAAATAAGTTTAAAGTGTTCCTTTTGATTTTTGAGAAATATGATATCCTAAGTTAAAAATAAAAGTTTTTATTTCTTGGATTAATATTTTTATTTATCCGCTGCAAATTTTATAGAAATATGATATAAATTATTATATATTATTTTGGGGTTTAGGGTGTCACAAACACCAAATCTTGAATATGAATTAGAAATAAATGAGTTTTGACACTAAGTGAGTAGTAAATTAATTTGTGAAGACGTTTTTTGGAGCAAAAGTCGTTGCGTAGGAACCTTAATAATGATTCTCATAACGGTAAGAGAATCAATCCATTGGCTTTCCTACTTGAATTATATGTGATGTAAATGTATTGTAAGATTATGTATTCGTTATGTTTGTGTGTTATCTTCGAAATATGTGTTATATGAACTACATTTTATGAATGATATTATGAGATTAAGTAATTTGTGTATTTTTATTTGTAACAGGTGATCATTCAAGGTGATGCATGTGTCTAAACTAGGTTGGTTTAGGACAAAGCTGGATCGTTTTGGACGTTCTGATTGAATGATCTATTTTCTTACTAACTAAGGTGATAAAATTCATGCATGCATTGGTGGCCTAGACCTAATCGCGAGTACGTGACAATAGTTTCTTGAAAAGACAACGTGATTGAGAAAAATACTCAACGGTGGGGTACTGAACATGAAACTCTGAAGAGCATTTGTCCAACGATGGGACATTGTCCAATGCTGGAGCTCTTAACTGTAGGAAGTGGTGATATTTTGAAGAGTATTGTCCCTCATGTGAAGGTGAAACAATGAATCACAAACATAAAATAGGAAAATTTAGATAAAGTCATCTGAATATTATATTCATTAGAATTGAAATGAACGTCACCAATAAATTATCAAAAAAAATACGAATTATGTTGGAAAATCGTCCTTACTTAAAAACACTATCTAAATATTACTAAAAAATCTATTCAACCTTTGGAATTTTCTTTTGGTATTTTTTTACAACTTTAGTAATTTTATTGAATTAATTTATTATTAATATGATTTTTTATTAATCAAATCAAATAAAAATATATATATCAAACACATTGTCGCTCTTTCAAAGGACTACTTACCTCCATTTCAATAAAGAAAATAACTTAGAATAAAGTCATCATTTGAAAGTTATAGATTCTTTACAAGACCGCCTTTACAAAATTTAGTCTCTTCGTAATGCTAAAAGTAAAGTATATCGGTATTTAAATTTAAAAGTGACATATTGATATATTGTTTTTCAAAATTGAGTTATTTTAAAAAAAAAATTCCACCAATCGATAATCATAAGCATGTAATATTATTTAGTATAATAACTATATCACTTAAATATTTAATTAGTCGGAAAATGGAATGTATCATATCCAAGCTATAAATAAAGGAATGCTTCTAGTGGTTGATGATTCCAAATAAAATCATTGAAACATCACACATATCAATATTTGAAATTAAAATGGCAAGGAAGAAAATGGTTGATCTTTTGGTGTTTGTGATGGTTTTGGCTTTGTTAAGGACGTCGATAAATGCAAGCCTAATTGATCACTTCATATGCTTCAAAGTTAAATGGTCCTTGTATCCATGTGTGACTTTTTTGATGAGTTCTACCTCAACAAAACCACCAATTAATTGTTGTAAAGGAGCAAATAATTTATTGCAAATGGCTAGTACAACTATAGTTAGGAGAAATATTTGCAAATGTCTTACAAATACTTCAATAAAATCGAAAATTAATTATACCAAAGCAACACAACTTCCACAACTTTGCAGTATCAATATTTCTTTTCCATTAAATTTTAATGCTAGTTGCGACTCGTATGTTTTCCTTCTATTTTTTTTATAACTCTCACAAAATTGCACGTACAACTTTTATTCTTATTTTATAATTCTTCTAAATATTATTTTTAATTATGTATAGGATTCCATGAAGCTACAAAAGGGGAACAACGTGGAGGAAGCTTTTCTTTTATATATATAAAATGTGAACGAAGTTTTAAGTACCGCAAAGAAGAGTATAGCAATAAGGAAGGATAGAAATTGTAACAATTCATTAAAGTTGGATGTGTTTCGTATATTTTAAAAATAAAAAATATAGTCATACATCTTTTTCATTAAATTTTGGTTTCTAAATTTCTAAAGCTTTACATTTTGTTGCTACAAGTTTGTCTTCACCAAACTAATGGTTCATGTTTAATTAAATTATAATTAATAGTCCTTGAAAGTTTGATATTTTTATTATTTGACGAAAACCATTCAAATTACATAAAGTTTTTGGTGCTGTTGGTCAAGAATTGTGTTTTCATTGACTATAAATTGAATTGTTGATTTAGTTAACTCAAAAAGTTTAATAATTGTATTTATTAGTCATAAAAAATCTTCTTAATTTGCTTAATTTGTTTTGTGTAAGTAATTTTCTTTCTTTAATGAGAAAAATCTGAAATCTTGTAACTATATATATATATATTTCAACTAACTATATTATAAATCGAGTTTTTATTTTACGTATGAAGTTTTTGGAACACAAATATATAATTTTAAAGTTTATTTGGGTCATTATATTTTCATTAGTCAAATTAAACTACTAGATCTATGATTAAAGATATAGGAGATTTATAATATACACACCTAAAAGATAGAAGAGTTGTATGTGAGCAACCTACTAGAGTTTTGTCTGGACTAAAAAAAAAAACATTTGTAATTACTTTAGAATGAAGGACAATCTTCTAAATTTATATTAGTGGGTGTAAGTTAGCACCTTATACACTTAATATTTAGTCAAAAAAAAAATATTTATTTTTTCATATTTTAAATTAGAATTGAATTTCTTTTTTTTTTTTTTTTTTTTTTTTTTTTTTTTTTTTTTTTTATATTTTTATTTTTTTTTTTTTTTTTTTTTTTTTTTTTTTTTTTTATCTTTATACATATATCATATTTTTTATTTAGTCGTTTTAAATTTTTCTTTAAACAATTATCTTTTAAATATTTTCTATCAATAATTTTGGTCTCTATTTTGATATCAATTCTTATGTATTATGTGAATTTTTGAATGAATTTTTACATGCATATTTAAAAAATTATATTAATTGATCATACAAAAGTTTTGAATTTTTTAACGAGGGATGAATTAAATATGAATTTTTGAAGTTTTTAGTATTTAAAAATTCATATTTAATTCATTTTTTGTTAAAAGATTCTAAATTTTTTGCAGAAAATTCCTATAATATTACAAATATGCATCTAAAAATATTTCAAAAATTTGAATGACAGTAGATACCAAAATTGTTGATAGAAAATATTTGATGAGTTATTATTTGAAAGATAAATTTCAAAAAAAAACTAAAATCAAAATACAAAATATTCATAGGGACCAAAAACTTATTTTGACCTTTAATTATTTTTAATTCAAATATCATTTTGTTAATTTCATTTTACTTAAAACCACTAACCATTTATTGAAACATAGACATTGTTTTTTCTTTTTATTAAAAAACAAAATTTAAGAATAAGTCATAAAATATTAAAGCACCCAAATTGTCCACTAAAATATATAAATTATTTGATTTTAATCGGTCAAATGAGTAGTTAGTACCGTTGCATCCTATAAACCCAAAACGATTAACCCATTTGAAAAACCAAGACTCTAATCTTTATAAAAAATTAGAATAAACTATTTCAATCAAAGAATTGGAATAAGAATACAATTTGGATTAACTCATGAACAACCTATAATATGTGACGCTTAATTAGAAGACTTTGGAGATAGAGTTAATTTTTGTTAGTTGATTTTCAATTAGTTAGATGTAACTATTTTGTTTGTTACTCTTAAATTGTAAACAACTTATGTATAAGGCAAAACAAGCGAGGCTGAAAAAAGAGAAGACAAAAAAGAGAGAACAAATAGAAGCAAGCTGCACTCTTTTAATTGGGCCGAAAACTTGCAGCAGAAAACTTCAAGATAGTTGCAAACATTTTCATCTCATAATAGTGATAATTAAAGTCTGATCCAATATCTCAGACGTAGGAGTTCATCTCTGAACTGGATTAACAATTGTGTGTGTTCATTTTATAATTGAAAGACTTAGATTCTGTTTGGCAAAAAACGGAGAACCTTGCCCGTTTTACAGTCCGATTATTTTGCGTTTTTTAGAAACTAAGAACATTATTGGTTTATTGACTGATTGATCCCCGTTTTTAACAACACAATAAAATGACGTTAACCCATTTTAATTAAACAAATTGGGAATAAACTATTAAGCTATTTTGAGAAACACCAAATGACATTACCCTTTTGAATTAAAAAAAATTAGAAAAAACTATTAACCATTGTGAGAAATCAAACTCATATGGAAATAAAGAATAAAAAAACATATAAAAGCTATGTAAACAGTAGCTGTAAAAGGAAAGATAAGTAAAATAAACTATAATATTGAAATAGATAGTGAAACAGAAGGGAAGAGTAAATAAACTAACATGATACAAACAAATTGAGAACAAAATAGGGAAAAAGGGAACAAAATAATAAGAAAAGAGAAAGATTGTTTCTCCAATTATATATTTTGGGGTTGCTATTATACAGACGTGTATAATTTGTATAGAACGACAACATAATGCTCTTTCAGTCAAAAAAATAACATACTTCTCTTTGTCCCTTTTGAGAAAAAACTAAGGCAAATACATTAAAAAAATATTTTAAACAATTGAAATATCTTATAATTTAGAATATCAATTCCATCAAGGTTCGTAGATTTTTCAAGTACATGTATTCATCATTTTTAATTGACAGTATATTAATTAGAAAGAGTTTGGGTTGAATATATCTGAATAATTTATGTACAATTATTTTATTTCCTCAACGCTATTAGCTTTATGGTTCAAGTTTAATATTTTAAGTATAAATTATTATATAATTTCATTTTTGTTTAATTTGACCTTAGAGAAGTTTGAGAAATGAAATTTAATATTTGAATTTCACCGTTGATATTAAATGATATAATAATTAAAAGTATGAAAAGCATTTAAAAGAATATATTTATGATTTATATTATGATTATTAATTGAATTAATTGATATTGTGAACTAATGATTTTCATAAATATGTGATTTTTCTAATAAAATGATGAATTAGACTGGAAATGGAATAACTATATGGATTATATATATGTATATTTAAAACTATACTAAAATATATTTTATTTGATTTTATTAATATAATTTTATATTTTAAATGTTTTAATTATTTTATATTAATTAAATAAACAATTTTTTAATTTTTCAAAAGTTAAAAAAGAAAATATGCATATATATATATATACATATTTTTCAAAAGTTAAAAATTTGCATATGCCACTCATAAAGGTATCAAACTCTTCCAAATTTGCATTGCTCTTGTTACTAGAGTTGAGGCCATCAGAATACTTATGGCATATGCCACTCATAAAGGTATCAAACTCTTCCAAATGGATGTTAAAAGTGCATTTTTGAACGGTTTCTTAAATGAGGAGGTATATGTTGACCAACCTTCTAACTTTGTGAATAAAAAGAAACCTAACCATGTGTTTAAACTCTCAAAAGCTCTTTACAGATTAAAGCAAGCTCTTCGAGCTTGGTATGAGAAGTTTAGTTCCATTTGGATATAATCTTTAGGTCTACGAATGAAAGGACGTGTGAAGATTTCTTTAACCTCATGCAAAGTGAATTCGAAATGAGCATGATGGGATAACTGAAATTTTTTCTTGGTTTACAAATCAAATAATTAAAAATTGGCATCTTTATTTCTCAAGAGAAATACACTAAAGATTTGCTCAAAAAATACAACATGGAGTCAAGAAAATTATGGAAACTCATATGCATTCATCCTCAATGTTACACAAAGATGATGAAGGAACTCCCATATCTGAAAAGGAGTATAGATGAATGATTTGATCATTATTATACTTAACAGCAAGCAGACCTGACTTAGTATTTGCAGTTGGTCTGTGTGCCAGATTCCAATCCTCACCAAAAGAATCACACCTCACAGCTGTAAAACGAAATCTCAAATAACTTGTTGACACAACTGATCTGGGTTTATGGTATAAAAAATGTCAAGATATTGATCTTACATCATACTGCAATGTTGACTATGCAGGAGACAAAGTGGAAAGAAAGAGTACAAGTGGAGCTTGTCCATTTCTTGGAAAATATCTCATAAGTTGGTCATGCAAGAAACAAAACACCATTGCCCTATCAACTAAAGAGGTTGAATATGTATCAGCTGCACAATGTTGTTCTCAGATACTATGAGTAAAAAAATTAACTTGAAGACTATTCTCTAAGGTACACCAAAGTACCCATCGTCTGTGACAATACTAGTGCTATTAATCTTTCAAAAAATCCCACACAACATTCTAGATCTAAGCATACTGAAATTAAGCATCATTTCATATGAGATGATGTTCAAAAGGGAGATATTGAATTAATTTTCATTGAAATTGAAAATCAATTAGCTGATATTTTTACCAAATATTTCCCAGAGGTTCATTTCAAAAATATTATGGAAAAACTCTCAATCATCAAAATGTCAAATTTAAATGAATTGTTTAAATGCATTGTTTAAATTAATTGTTTAAATGCATTAAATACATTGTTGAAATTAATTGTTTAAATGCATTAATTGTCAAAACTGTTGATCCCGATGACTGAAAGTCATTTCCAGACTGTAATAACGTTCTCCTCTACAAGTTAGAGGATGAGCAACTCGGATTAAGCACTCATCCTCCTCCGTGGAAAACCAAAAGTCACCTTTGATAAGCACTCCTTTATGCATACGTGTTTCCTGTTGTTGACTTTCAGCATGTCTGCACGCCACCTCTTCACCTCTCGTCATTCATTAAAGAGGTTTCAATGTTGAAGAGATCTTTGGTAAACTATGATAGACTTCTTTCTTACGGATTGACGAACCCCAATATCGCAAACTAGTTAAGGCGTTTTATGCTGCAACCAATGTATCGAAAGGAGATACTTGCATTAGCATGGTACTCAAAGGAGTTCATCTGAAAATTACCCCAACAACATTATGTCAAATATTGGACATTCGTGATGAAGGTTCATACTATTTCACTTAAGATTGGTATTTTGTGTGCAGGATTTCCAGAACTCTGTCCTCAAAAGCGCACTCATTAATCCTCCCAAACCTCATATTGCCTCCAACCTTTTCCTCATGTGTCGCATTCTACACAACATCTGTGTACATTCGGTTGTGCCTCGAGCAGGGAGCTTCGAAAAACTCACTAAACTTGACTTCTTGTTGATCCACTACCTCATCTCCGGAACTCCTCTCCATTTGGTTAACATTCTGTTTTACTTCATCTTGAATGTTGCAAGACTGTGTAGGTCCGCTCCTTATAGGATGATACTCTCTAGGACTTTTAAATTTTTTTAAATCCCTCTTGAAGATGAAAACTCTGTATACTTAAACAACATTTTTTCCTTGAGAAATGTCAATCAGATGCAACTCAAACCCTCAGACAAACCTATAACCAAGGAATCCACCAAAGATAGTTTCGTACCCACACTAACAAAGAAAAGATCCTCTACTTCTACATCATCCACAAAGAAGAAAATTCAAAAAATCACTCGCAAAACTCCAAAACCATCAACTAAGCATCCTTCCTCAAAGGATGACAACTCTAACCCCATCCAGGAACAACAAACTCCTGAAGAACAAATCACCACTCAACCAACTCATAATGTTGATCCCGTCCTACCTCACTCTCTCAATCTCATTGCCTCTCCAACTCATCTCGAAGATTATCCTCCCTTAGAGGATGAACCACATGATACTCATCTGCAACTTATGGAGGACGGTGAAGAACTCTACTTTGATCTTAATCTATCTCATCATCAGTTCTCACCTCTAGGAACATCGCAAGCTAGAAAGCATACATATAAATCCCAAAATTTACAAGCTACTTTCTTATTTCCACGATATCCTACTGTGAGCCCATGAGAACATCCTCAGATTTCCTGCACCATGTCTCAATTGTTTCCATCCGCTCAAAAGGTAAGTGTTGCTGCTGATGTTCCTCTTACTCATACGTTAACACATAAACAATAAATCCAAGTCAAAATAAAAAGAAGATAAAATTGTGGACAAACAGTTATAAGAGAAACAATTCAAGAAGGAGAGGATACAAGACAAAGGTTAACAATAAGAGGATAATATGATGATCTTATTCATCCTCACGCATAGAGAATAGTCAAAAAGGAAAAAGGTTGTACCTAACCAGAAAAGAAGGACCCTAAAAGTATTTGAAAAGTAAAAAGGAAAAATATAGCTCATGTCTGAATTTCGAGGAAGATTAAACCTCCTATCCCAGGATGAACTGCAAACTCATCCTCTTGAGCTCATATGTTTCAAGGGAAGCTGAATGACATTCTTGTAAATTAGACCAAGAACCTTGGACATTTGATCAAGTCTCCAACAGTCATCAAATTCCTTTTCTTCATGGATAGAGGTTCATAAACTCTATAAAAGGAAGTGATCTCTTTAGTTCAAAATACAACAACTATATATACAAAGAATATTTCTCAAAGCTAAAAAGATAATTTCAATCCTCTCTTTACACTTTTTATAGTCCTAAACTATATCTTTAAGAATATCCTCTTAGAAAGTTCTTGTAAAGAGAAAGATCATACAATCATCACATATCATTTATTATGTATCTTCCAAGTTGCCCTACACTTGGTAATATTTGTAATTTGAAAGGAAACGAAATTGAAAGTCTGGTGAGGCTAAGAATATACATTGAGAAAAAGAGGTCCGTAAAGAGGACAGATCAGTTTGAGCCATAGTGAAAATTCACAAGTCTGTGAGGACTTGACGTAGCTAACATTGGGTGAACCAGTATAAATTTGGGTGTGTCGTTCTCTATACTTTCTCATTTTTATTTACTTAACTGTCACTTAAAGTTTTTAAACATCTATCCTCTTAATTTTATCTTCTCGTATAGGATACAACTTTAAAAGAAAATTTTAAAAACTCCAATATCTCTATTCAACCCCCCCTTCTAGTGATATTTTAGCTACTTCAGATAAAACAACATAGATTCACTTTATCAGAGTTTCACTGCACCGTAGAAAATCGTTATAGAATTACACCCTCAATATGGCAGTTAAAGTCATTCACAATATGACGATTAAAATCACTCACAATATGGTACTATGACCACTCTTAAATCAAAAGAGCTACGACACAAAAATTGTTCTAAAAGACTACAACACATAAACCTCTACAAAAGATTACGACACAAAAACCGCTCATAGTGGTATTAGGACCACTAAAAAATCGACGAGACTACACGTTTAAAAATGCTTTAAAAGGATAGTGGTATTAGGACCATTCAAAAATCGACGAAACTACGACGTAACAACCGCTCTAAAAATCGAAGGGAAGACACTATGGCATAACAACTGCTCTAAAAACGAAGGGACATAAAGAGAGGGGGAGAAATGGCTCGGAAATCAGTCGAGCAGAATAAAAAAGAGAGAAAAGAGACAGTTGGAAAATGCATCAAACTTTGGTGTACTTTTCAAGAGAGTTTGAAACTCATTATATAGTGATGGAAGCAAACTCATATATGTTTTATATCCAATGTGAGACTTTAATATTTATAGAGTTGAAAGCTACTCAAAATATGTGAGTTTTCCAGTGTGAGACTTCAACAATTTTTAAATTCACTCTATGTTCCAACAATCCCCCACTTTAATTTAAAAAAAGTGTTTCTGAAATAGCGTCAAATGCTTTTATAAGATCGTGCATAAACAAATGGGTCTTTTGACTTAAACTTTGCATAGTAAGTAAGATTCAGCTTCAACAAGAGTGACTCATAGTCTTGAACTCTATCTCTGACATCTCTGACAACAAACCCACACACAACCTTTTCATATGGTGTATTCTCAAAAGCTCGTGCATTAACGGCCCTACACTTTTATCCCAATATAGTGAACGCTCTACGAATTTTGCCTCAAAATTCCATAGGAAGCGGACCCACTTCTACATTCACATAGTTGAATCTATCAAGAGTATTCTTGTAGTTAGGTACTGCACTCCATATAGAGTATATATCTCATTAAGATTTTCTATTATCTCATCCATTTATCGCTTCAAGAATCACGCTTCTCTCATATATAATATAGCATGTTCATCTCATATCATTATGACTTGTTATTATCCATTAAACCTAATTCTTGGGATCTCCAGTATTTTAAGTTGGCTTACCTATGCAATGTAGTAACTATTTATAATAACTATTTATAGTAAATCTTTTTTAAAAAAACTATGCAATGTAAATAGTAATAAAATATTATTTAGTATAATAATTATATCAATAAAATATTTAATTAGTCGACCGGAAAATGGAATGTATCATATCCAAGCTATAAATAAAGGAATGGTTCTAGTGGTTGATTCCAAAAAAAACTCATTGAAACATCACACATATCAATATTTGAAATTAAAATGGCAAGGAAGAACATGGTTGATCTTTTGGTGTTTGTAATGGTTTTGGCTTTGTTAAGGACGTCGATAAATGCAAGCCTAATTGATGGCTTCATATGCATCAAAGTTAAATTGTCCTTGTATCCATGTGTGACATTTTTGGAGAGTTCTACCTCAACAAAACCACCCATTAATTGTTGTGAAGGAGCAAATAGTTTATTGCAAATGGCTAGCACAACAATAGATAGGAGAAATGTCTGCAAATGTCTTATAAGTACTTCAACAAAATCAAAAGTTAACTCTACTAGAGCAAAAGAGCTTCCACAACTTTGCAGTATCAATATTTCTTTTCCATTAAATTCTGATATTAATTGCGACTCGTATGTTTACCTTTCACTTTTCTTGATAACTCACAAAATTGCACCTACAACTTTTATTCTTATTTTATAATTCTTCTAAATATTCTTTTTAATTATGTATAGGATTCCATGAAGCTACAAAAGGGGAACAACGTGAAGGAAGTTTGAAGTACCGCAAAGAAGAGATAGCAATAAGGAAATGATAGAAATTGTAATAATTCATTAAAGTTGAATGTGTTTCCTGTATTTTGCAAATGAAAAATATAATCATATGTCTTTTTTACTCATTCTTAATTATAATCATACATCTAAAAATATTTCAAAAATTTGAATGACACGCATGAATTAATTTAAAAGGAGATATCAAAATTGTTGATAGAAAATATTTGAAGAGTCATTATTTGAAGAAAAATTTCAAAAAAAATTAAACACAAAATACAAAATATTCATAAGGATCAAAAACTTATTTTGACCTATAATTATTTTTTAATTCAAATATCATTTTGTTAATTTCATTTTACTTAAAACCACTAAACCATTTATTGAAAGATAGACATTGTTTTTTCTTTTTATTAAAAAATAATATGTAAGAATAAGTCATAAAATATTAAAGCACCCAAATTGTCCACTAAAATATATCAATTATTTGATTATAATCGGTTCAAATGAATAATTAGTACCGTTGCATCCTATAAACCCAAAACTATTAACCCACTTGAAAAACCAAGACTCTAATCTATATGAAAAATTAGAAAAAACAATTACAATCAAACAATTGGAATAAGAATAAAATTTGGATTAATTTATGAACAACCTGTAAACCTGTAATATGTGACACTCAATTAGAAGACTTTGGAGTTAAAGTTAATTTTGATTAGTTAGTTGTAACTATTTTGTTTGTTACTCCTAAATTGTAAACAACTTGTATATAAGGCAAAACAAGCAAGGCTGAAAAGAGAAAACAAAAAAGAGAGAGAACAAATAGAAGCAAGTTGCAAAAAAGAGAGAGAACAAATAGAAGCAAGTTGCAGTCTTTTAATTGTGACGAAAACTGGTAGTAGAAAACTGATAGTTGCAAACATTTTAATCTCATAATAGTGATAATTAAAGTCTGATCCAGTACCTCAAACGCAGGAGTTCATTTATGAACTGGATTAACAATTGTGTATGTTCATTTTACAATTAAAAGACTTCGATTTTGTTTGGCAAAAAACGGAAAACCTTATCCGTTTTTCAAAAATCAAGAACATTATTAGTTTATTGACCGATTGATCTCAATTTTTAACAAAATACAATTAAATGACGTTAACCCATTTTAATTAAACAAATTGGGAATAAACTATTAAGCTATTTTGAGAGACACCAAATGACATTACCCTTTTGAATAAATTTTTTTAGAAAATGCTATTAACCATTGTGAGAAATCAAACTCATATGGAAATAAATAATTAAAAAAAAACATATAAAAACTATGTAAACAGCAGCTGTAAAAGGAAAAATAAGTAAAATAAACTATAATATTGAAATAGATAGTGAAACAGAAGGGAAGAGTAAATAAACTAACATGATACAAACAAATTGAGAACAAAATAGGGAAAAAGGGAACAAAATAATAAGAAAAGAGAAAGATTGTTTCTCCAATTATATATTTTGGGGTTGCTATTATACAGACGTGTATAATTTGTATAGAACGACAACATAATGCTCTTTCAGTCAAAATAACAACATACTTCTCTTTGTCCCTTTTGAGAAAAAACTAAGGCAAATACATTAAAAAAATATATATTACAATTGAAATATTTTATAATTTAGAATATCAATTCCATCAAGGTTCGTAGATTTTTCAAGTACAGTTATGTATTCATCATTTTTAATTGACAGTATATTAATTAGAAAGAGTTTGGGTTGAATATTTCTGAATAATTTATGTACAATTATTTTATTTCCTCAACGCTATTAGCTTTATGGTTCAAGTTTAATATTTTAAGTATAGATTATTATATAATTTCATTTTTGTTTAATTTGATCTTATAGAAGTTTGAGAAATGAAATTTAAGATTTGAATTTCACCATTGATATTAAATGATATAATAATTAAAAGCATGAAAGTCATTTAAAAGAATATCTTTATGATTTATATTATGATTATTAATTGAATTAATTGATATTGTGAACTAATTATTTTGATAAATATGTGATTTTTCTAATAAAATGATGAATTAGACTGGAAATGGAATAACTACATGGATTATATATATTATATATATATATTTGAAAAACTATACTAAAATGTATTTTATTTGATTTTACTAATATAATTTCATTTTTTTAATATTTTAATTTTTTTAATCAGTTATATAAACCATTTTTTAATTTTTGAAAAGTTAAAAAAGAAAATATATATATATATATACATGTAGTAGTTGGTCGGATTCTCTAGATGCAACCTCTTATTAAATAAAAAAGAAAAAAATTTACATGCTCGCATCACGGGGATGTGACCTCCTACTAGTGTCAAAAAATATATTTTTATTCAAAGTAGAACAAGGTTAGAGCCAACAAAAAGGATCTTAAAAAATAAATTAAATGAGGACGGAGAAGTCATCTGAAATAAAGCAAGACTAATGGCACAAGGTTACAATCAACAAAAGTGAATTGATTGTGATGAAACATTTGCTCCTGTTGCTAGACTTGAGGCCATCAGAATACTTATGGCTTATGCTACTCATAAAGGTATCAAACTCTTCCAATTGGATGTTAAAAGTGCATTTTTGAAGGGTTTCTTAAATGAGGATGTATATGTTCACCAACCTCCTAAGTTTGTGAACAAAAAGAAACCTAACCATGTGTTTAACTCTCAAAAGCTCTTTACGGATTAAAGCAAGCTCCTCGAGCTTGGAATGAAAGGTTGAGTTCCATTTGGATATAATCTTTAGGTCTACGAATGGAAGGATGTGTGAAGATTTCTTTAACCTCATGCAAAGTGAATTTAAAATAAGCATGATGGGATAACTGAAAATTTTTCTTGGTTTACAAACTAAACAATTAAAAACAGGCATCTTTATTTCTCAAGAGAAATACACCAAAGATTTGCTCAAAAAATACAACATGGAGTCAGGAAAAATTATGGGAACTCATATGCATCCATCCTCAATGTTACACAAAGATGATGAAGGAACTCCCATATCTGAAAAGGATGACATATGAATGATTGGATCATTATTATACTTATAAGCTAGCATACCTGACTTAGTATTTGCAGTTGGTCTGTATGCCAGATTCCAATCCTCACCAAAAGAATCACACCTCACAGCTGTAAAACGAAACCTCAAATATCTTGTTGGCTCAACTGATCTAGGTTTATGGTATAAAAAATATCAAGATATTGATCTTACAGCATACTGCAATACTGACTATGCAGGAGACAACGTGGAAAGAAAGAGTACAAGTGGAGCTTGTCAATTTCTTGGAAAATCTCTCATAAGTTGGTCATGCAAGAAACAAAGCACCATTGTCCTATCAAATAAAGAGGTTGAATATGTATTAGCTGTACAATGTTGTTCTCAGATACTATGGGTAAAAAAATAAACTTGAAGACTATTCTCTAAGGTACACCAAAATACCCATCGTCTGTGACAATACTAGTGCTATTAATCTTTCAAAAAAATCCCACATAACATTCTAGATCTAAGCATATTGAAATTAAACATCATTTCATACGAGATCATGTTCAAAAGGGGGATATTGAATTGATTTTCATTGAAATTGAAAATCAATTAGCTGATACTTTTACCAAATATTTCCAAGAGGATCGTTTCAAAAATATTATGGAAAAACTCTCAATCATCAAAATGTCAAATTTTAATGAATTGTTTAAATGCTTTGTTTAAATTAATTGTTTAAATGCATTAAATACATTATTGCAATTAATTGTTTAAATGCATTAAATACATTATTGCAATTAATTGTTTAAATGCATTAATTGTCAAAACTGTTACTCCCGATGACTGAAAGTCATTTCCAGACTATAATAATGTTCTCCTCTAAAAGTTAGAGGATGAGCAACTTGGATTAAGCACTGATCCTCCTTTGTGGAAAAACCAAAAGTCACCTTTGGTAACCACTCATTTCTGCATTCGCGTTTCCTGTTGCTGACTTTCAGCATGTCTACACGCCACCCCTTCACTGCTCGTTATTCATTAAGGAGGTTTCAATGTTGAATAGATCTTTGATCAACTAGGATATACTTCTTTCTTACGGAGATACTTGCATTAGCATGGTACTCAAAGGAGTTCATCTGAAAATTACCCCAACAATATTATGTCAAATATTGGACATTCGTGATGAAGGTTCATACTATTTTACTGAAGATTGGTATTTTGTGTGCAGGATTTCCAGAACTCTGTCCTCAAAAGCACACTCATTAATCCTCCAAAACCTCATATTGCCTCCAACCTCCTCCCCATGTGTCGCATTCTACACAACATCTGTGTATATTCGATTGTGCCTCGAGCAGGGAGCTTCGAAAAACTTACTAAACTTGACCTCTTGTTGATCCACTACCTCATCTCCGTAACTCCTCTCCATTTGGTTAACATTCTGTTTTACTTCATGTTAAAATCCATCTTGAAGATGAAAACTATGTATAGTTAAACACACATTTTTTCCTTGAGAAATGTCAATCAGATGCAACTCAAACCCTTAAACAAACCTATAACCAAGGAATCCACCAAATATAGTTTCGTACCCACACCAACAAAGAAAAGATCCTCTACTACTATATCATACACTAAGAAAAAAATTCAAAAAATCACTCAAAAAACTCCAAAACCATCAACTAAGCATCCTCCCTCAGAGGATGACAACTCTAACCCCATCCAGGAACAACAAAATCTTGAAGAACAAATCACCATTCCACCAACTCACACTGTTGATCCATTCCTACCTCACTCTCTTAATCTCATGCCTCTCCAACTCATCTTGAAGACTGTCCTCCCTTTGAGGATGAACCACATGATACTTCTCTGCAACTTATGGAGGACGGTGAAGAACTCTACTTTGATCTTAATCTATCTCATCATCAGTTCTCACCTCCAGGAACACCTCAAGCTAGAAAGCATACAGATTTCCTGCACCATGTCTTAATTGTTTCCATCCGCTCAAAAGGTAAGTGTTGCTGCTGATGTTCCTCTTACTCATACCTTAACACATAAACAATGAATCCAAGTCAAAATAAAAAGAAGATAAAATTGAGGACAAACAGTTACAAGAGAAACAATTCAAGAAAGAGAGGATACAAGACAAAGGTTAACAATAAGAGGATACTATGCTAATCTTATTCATCCTCGTACATAGAGAATAGTCAAAAAGTAAAAAGGTTGTACCTAACCAGAAAAGAAGGACCCTAAAAGTCTTTGAAAAGTAAAAAGGAAAAATATAGCTCATGTTTGAATTTCGAGGAAGATTAAACCTCTTTTCTGAGGATGAACTGCAAGCTCATCCTCCTGAGCTCATATGTTTTAACGACAGCTGAATGACATTCTTGTAAATCATACCAAGAACCTTGGACATTTGGTCAAGTCTCCAACAGTCATCAAATTCCTTTTCTTCATAGATAGAGGTTCATAAACTCTATAAAAGGAAGTGATCTCTTTAGTTCAAAATACAACAACTATATATACAAAGAATAATTCTCAAAGCTAAAAAGATAATTCCCATCCTCTCTTATACTTTTTATAGTCCTAAAATATATCTTTAAGAATATCCTCTTAGAAAGTTCTTGTAAAGAGAAAGATCATACAATCATCACAAATCATTTATTATGTATCTTCCATGTTGTTCTACACTTGGTAATACTTGTAATTTGAAAGGAAACGGAATTGAAAGTCTGGTGAGGCTAAGAATATACATTGAGAAAAAGAGGTCCGTAAAGAAGACAGATCCGTTTGAGCCATAGTGAAAACTCACAAGTTTGTGAGGACTTGACGTAGCCAACATTGGGTGAACCCGCATAAATTTGGGTGTGTCATTTTCTATACTTTCACATTTTTATTTACTTAACTGTCACTTAAAGTTTTTTAATTTCTATCCTCTAAATTTTATCCTCTCATATAGGATACAACTTTAAAAGAAAATTTTAAAAACTCCAATATCTTTATTCAACCCCCATTCTAGTGATATTTTAGCTACTTCAGATAAAACAACATAGATTCATTGTAACGGAGTTTCACTGCACCGTAGAAAATCGTTATAGAATTAAACCCTCAATATGGCAATTAAAGTCAATCTCAATATGACGATTAAAATCACTCATAATATGGTAATATGACCACTCTGAAATCAAAAGGACTACGACACAAAAACCATTCTAAAAGACTGCAACACACAAACCTCTACAAAATATTACGACACAAAAACCGCTCATAGTGGTATTAGGACCACTAAAAAATCGACAAGACTACAACTTAAAAAATGCTCTAAAAGGATAGTGGTATTAAAACCACTCAAAAATCGACAGAACTATGACATAACAACCGCTCTAAAAATCTAAGGGACTATGATAGCGTTTCAGCAAGTGTACTAAATCGTTGCAAGTAATAATAAAACGGTAGTACCGAGTGTCGAACTCAAGGATTGCGTTTTACTATTGAATTATATTTAGTTACTAAAATTGAACAAAAAGTTCCCAAATTGATTGAAATAATAGTTAAAATTGACAGCAGTAGTAAAATTGATCTTTTATAAATTGAGAAAAATGTCAGGAATGAGTTTCACTTCGAATCCAACCTTGGTGTCTAATTTGATCCTAGTTATTAAATTCCTTTATTGAATTATTACCGAATTCTCTTTATTATTCTTGCCCTAATGTCTTAGTGACATAACCTTTAATTCTAAAGTAACCCCTAATTCCTTAGTAGATTTAAGATTAGAACTAAGCATTACCGTATAGAAATTCTCTTGTAAATTATTGATTTGCAACTAATTTAATTGGTTTCATGACCTGCATCTATGTCTAGACTACAAATTCAAGAATTTCTCATCTCAAGCATTCGTAAAGTCCACTTTCGTTTCAAAATACAAATCGTAGAACATTTTAATGTTGATCAAGCAATAAAAAGCATTAAGCACAGAGATGAGAAAAATAATTCAATAAACTCATTCATATAACTAGAAATCAAATCATAAAAATAAAGGTTTCATCTTGTTACACTCATCCCTAACAAATAGGGTTTAGTTACTCATGACAGAGATAAAAGAGATAGAGATTAGAGAAGAATTACAAGAAGGATTCATGAATGATTCTTGATAAAACTGCTCCAATGATGTTAGAAACGGCCGTCTTTGAGTTTCTATGCTAGGGCACAAGTCTCCCAACTTCCCAATAGTGAAAAAGATCCCTAAAACAGTAAAAATCTGCGTTTTTATGGTTGCTAGTGCGCGTCGCGCGCCCCAGGCGCAGAAAACACGCTCCAGGCGTGTTTGGGCAGTAGCAGATGCTGGAAAAAGCGCTTCAGGCGCGCTTGGGCGCGCTCCAAGCACTCAGCATCTGCTGTCCGGCATATATTGCATTTTTCTCCTCTTTCGATTCTGAATTTGGTTCCAGTGTCTTCATGAAAGTTGTAGTTGTGGAGCTTAGCTTTCATTTGCACTTGGTTTGACTCCAATTGGACATCTACAAATCCAGATATGACTGAAATACTCTACATATGTCATATTGATTTCTCACCAAAATTCAGCACTGCACTAAAACAATATGGAATGTAAAATTACGAAAAATTCCTACTTAATCAACGAAATAAAAACACAAAATATTTTATTAACTCAAAGAACAAAAATCAACAAAATATATCAAATAAATCCTTAATTTAACTAATGATTGAGGATAAATAAGACTAAAATAGTGGGAAAATATGCATATGATGAAGAGTCATCACAACCCCAAACTTAATCTATTGCTTGTCCCCAAGCAACAATTAATTTCATATTTGGTCCTGTTAAATGCACACTTAAATTCAATTTCTCAAATTACATCAAACTCAAATTTCAAAGTTCTTGCTACTGCAAAACATTCATCATGCTCTATGGTTGTTTTCAAAAATACAGACAACAAGATTTGTACACATTGGCATTCATTCATCAAATTCAACTCTCTCTTCACACAATCTCACCAAAATTTCTCTCAAGTGTTTAGAAAGGGTTATGAATTTATCGCTCAAATCCTAGAACATGCATCACGCTACCATAGGCTTGAAAAAATTCTAGTTAGCAATCACAATGCAGTAAACACATACATTTTTGGAGGACTTTCGGGTTGTAATGGGGCTTAGGTAAGGGTAGGACATTTTAGGATAGTAGGCTTTACCACTTGGAGTTAGGCATACATTTCCACCTTATTCTACCATTTTTTTTTCTCCACCTTTTCATTATGGGGATTCTCAAACATTGACAAAAGAACCAAGAAGATAAATTTTTTACCAAAGTACACAGATTGAATTTTTTTTATCTTCTTTTTTTCTTCTTTCTTCTTTCATTTTATTTTTCTTCTTTTTATTATTATTTTTTTTATTTTCTTTTTCTGAGAATCACCACCCCAAACTTAGAAAGTTGCTATCCCATGAGCAACCCCAAACTTAAAATTTTATCAAGACAAGCATTTTTTTTTTCTACATAACTCCAAGTATGGTCATTTAATTAAAGTCAATCACCACCCCAAACTTAGAAAGTTGCTATTCCATGAGCAACCCCAAACTTAGAATTTTATCAAGACCATAATTTTTTTTTTCTACCTAACTCCAAGTAAGGTGATTTAATTAAAGTCAGGTGTTTGGCTTGTAATGTGGCTAGTAACCGAAATAAAAGGGCAAGACTCAAAGGGGCTAGCAAAGGGTAAAATTTTCCTAGGGTAGTTAGAAAGACTCAAACGACCAATAAAATTGTCTCAATGTATGCATAAATTAGATGTGATGTAAGTCAGAATTAGTGCAAGTTCTAGAGGGATAACACATGTCTGGATAATCACACAACAAAGAATTTAAGTGTTTAGGCTCAAAAGCTCACAACTAGGATAATAAGAGAGAGTATGAACAATCAAAATAAAGCCAACATGCTTCTGAAAAGTTAAAATTGTATTTTTGAAAAATTGATGGCATATTAGCCTTTTACAACCATTTAGTAATCAAGAATGCATGCATTAGGAAGGCTTGTCTGCTTGAGCAATAACATAATCTAAGATATGAAATTTAACTTGCGAAATCACAAACAGAAATTTTAAGATTAAGTGCAAGTTAGTACGATTGTTTCATCATAGTACACATTTAGTGAAAGGAAAAAAAAAAAAAGAACATAAAGATAAGAAAGTCACAATACACTGACATTAAACAAACAAAACGAGAAAACGGAAAGAAACAGGACAAACAACAGAAAGAAAAAAAAAAGGAAAGAAAACTTCTCTCAGTTTAGTAGTTCAATGATTCTCGTTTAGATCATCCGCTCCTGTTCTGCTATGGTCGCTAGTATACTGGTGAGGTGCAAATAGATCAGCCTCTTGATGTCTGTTGAGCGAAGGATGTACTTGCAACCTTAGTTCGTTTTGCTTTTTTTTTTTTTGGTTGCCATTAGGTCTTGAGATATTGGAGGAGAGTTTGGAGAGTGATAATCAAGAAAAAGAGATTGACCTTTGATGATAATGGAGGAGGTTTGGAAAGTGAGAAGATGAGGGTTTTAAAACTTGGCCGTGAAAAGCGCTTCTGGCGCGCATCTACAGTGACAATACCTAGAAAAAGCGCTTCAGGCGCGCGTTCGGTCATTTGGAGTTGTACAATCGCTTCTTAACCCATCTTTTTGATTCCTCGCTCATACCAAACATCAAAACTAAGAGAACTAGAAATTAGAGACTAAAATTGAAACTAAATGGAGTAAAATAAATCTAAAATGCAATAAATAAATACGGTGCAAAGGATATAAAATTGGGTTGCCTCCCAATAAGCGCTCGTTTAGTGTCTTGAGCTTGACGTCTCCACTACTGTCAAGGTGGCATATATGACAGGAAAAACACATCATCCTTCTTCTTCTTTTTGTTTGGTAGAAATTCCATGAACTTGAGAAATAAAAGATGTTGCTTCCATGTCCTTCTCAAATGTACATTGATGAACAAGGCATAGATTGAATCTAGAACTTTATCAATCTCTTCTTTTTTTCTTTTCCTTATTCGTCTTTTCCTCTTGCTTATCTTCTTCTACCACAATAATGAAATTATCTTCAATCTTCAACTTCTCCTCCATCTTCTCAAACTTAACCACTTGTTCAAATAACCTCTCACATTGAGTTTCAAATCTTTCAATTGAAACCATGTTATTCTTCATGAATTCAACCAAAACGTCTGTAACGTGAAAGTCTTTGTCATCTGATTCTTTGGATAGAATTTTTGGATTTAGAATTGGTTCCCAATAGATCTTTTTAATATAACACTCGTCGTTTTCTGTAACTTTGAGAAAAAATCTTCATATTCTGTTAGTTCATCAAGGTCATCTGAGCAATGTCCATTCTTATGTGCTTCTCCGCAAAAGTCACACCTAAGAGGCTTCATCAGAGGGATCTGAGGGTGATATCTTAAAAATGTATAACTCAAGATTTGCCCCTCAATCATGCGACATATACCAGGTATAAGACAAGTATCACATTCTTCATATAATTTTAGTAGAATATCATCATTATAATCTTTCATGCTTTACAGCGAATAGTTATCTCAAACAAAGAAGAGACAAACCACTAGACATGACATTAGCAAGTTCAACAAAAAAAAAAAAAAAACATAAAATCAAATAAAATCAAAAATTTTATTGCAGAGCAAAAAATTTCAATTAAGTAAATAAATTAAATTCAATAGTGATATGGCAATCCCCGGCAACGGCGCCAAAAACTTGATAGCGTTTCAGCAAGTGTACTGAATCGTTGCAAGTAATAATAAAAAGGTAATACCGAGTGTCGAACTCAAGGATTGCGTTTTACTATTGAATTATATTTAGTTACTAGAATTGAACAAAAAGGTTCCCAAGTTGATTGAAATAATGTTTGAAATTAACAACAATAATAAAATTGATCTTTTATAATGAGAAAAATGTCAGGGATGAGTTTCACTTCGAATCCAACCTTGGTGTCTAATTTGATCCTAGTTACTGAATTCCTTTATTGAATTATTACCGAATTCTCTTTATTATTCTTGCCCTAATGTCTTAGCGACATAACTTTTAATTCCAAAGTAACCCGTAATTCCTTAGTGGATTTAAGATTAGAATTAAGCATTACCGTATAAAAATTCTCTTGTAAATTATTGCTTTTTCCTTAGTAGATTTAAGATTAGAACTAAGCATTACAGTATTGAAATTCTCTTGTAAATTATTGCTTTGCAACTAATTTAATTGGTTTCATGACCTGCACCTATGTCTAGACTACAAATTCATGAATTTCTCATCTCAAGCATTTGTAAAGTCCACTTCCGTTTCAAAATACAAATCGTAGAACATTTTAATGTTGATCAAGCAAAAAAAAGCATTAAGCACAGAGATGAGAAAAATAATTCAATAAACTCATTCATATAACTAGAAATCAAATCATAAAAATAAGGGTTTCATCTTGTTACACTCATCCCTAACAAATAGGGTTTAGTTACTCATGACAGAGATAAAAGAGATAGAGATTAGAGAAGAATTACAAGGATTCATGAATGATTCTTGATAAAACTGCTCCAATGATGTTAGAAACGGCCGTCTTTGAGTTTCTATGCTAGGGCACAAGTCTCCCAACTTCCCAATAGTGAAAAAGATCCCTAAAACAGTAAAAATATGCGTTTTTATGGTTGCTAGTGCGCGTCGCGCGCCCCAGGCGCGTTTGGGCAGTAGCAGATGCTGGAAAAAGCGCTTCAGGCGCGCTTGGGCGCGCTCCAAGCGCTCAGCATTTGGTGTCCGGCATATATTGCATTTGTCTCCTCTTTCGAGTCTGAATTTGGTTCCGGTGTCTTCATGAAAGTTGTAGCTATGGATCTTCGCTTTCATTTGCACTTGGTTTGACTCCAATTGGACATCTACAAATCCAGATATGACTGAAATACTCTACATGTGTCATGTTGATTTCTCACAAAATTCAGCACTGCACTAAAACAAAATAGAATGTAAAATTACGAAAAATTCCTACTTAATCAACGAAATAAAAACACAAAATATTTTATTAACTCAAAGAAAAAAAATCAACAAAATATATCAAATAAATCTTTAATGTAACTGATGGTTGAGGATAAATAAGACTAAAATAGTGGAAAAATATGCATATGATGAAGAGTCATCAGACTACGACATAACAACTGCTCTAAAAAAACAAAGTGAAGACACTATAACATAACAACTTCTCTAAAAGTGAAGGGACAAAAAGAAAGAGGAGAAGTGGCATGGAAAAAAGTCGAGCAGATTAGAAAAGAGAGAAAAAAGACTGTTGGGAAATGCATCAAACTTTGGTGTACTTTTCACAAGAGTTTGAAACTCATTATATAGTGATGGAAGCAAACCCACATATGTTTTATATCCAATGTGAGACTTTAATATTTATAGAGTTGAAAACTACTCAAAATATGTGAGTTTTCCAGTGTGAGACTTCAACAATTTTTAAATTCACTCTATGTTCCAACAATCCCCCACTTTAATTTAAAAAAAAGTGTTTCTGAAGTAGCGTCAAACGCTTTTATAAGAATATGCATAAACAAAGGGGTCGTTTGACTTAAACTTTGCATAGTAAGTAAGATTCAGCTTCAACAAGAGTGACTCATAGTCTTGAACTCTATCTCTGACATCAAACCAACACACAACCTTTTCATATGGTGAATTCTCAAAAGCTCGTGCATTAACGGCTCTGCAGTTTTATCCCAGTATAGTAAACACTCTACAAATTTTGCCTCAAAATTCCATAGGAAGCGGACCCACTTCTACATTCACATAGGTGAATCTATCAAGAGTATTCTTGTAGCTAGGTACTCCACTTTATATAAAGTATATATCTCATTACGATTTTCTATTATCTCATCCTTTTATCGCTTCAGGAATCACGCTTTCTCATATATAATATAGCATGTTCATCTCATATCATTATGACTTGTTATTATCCATTGAACCTAATTCTTGGGATCTCCAGTCTTTTAGGTTGGCTTACCATCATAAGTGACTCATTGATCTATAGGCAACAGTCCATTCCTTTTAGGTGTATTTAAGACTTTCTCTCTACCTAATCCTTTCATCAAAGGATCTGATAAATTATCATCAGTGCATACATGATCCACTATAACAACTCATTTAGAAAGTAAATCTCTAACATCTTGTGCTTACGACAATATTGCCGTCTCTTATCGTTTTAATAACGATTCTCAATCTTCGCAATAGTCGCGTAACTATCACAGTGGATCAACACATTTGTCACAAGTTTTTCCCATAATGGGATCTCAACTATCAAGCATCTCAACCAACTTGCTTATTCACTAGTAGTAGCTAGTGCTATCATTTCAGACTCCATAGTGGACTGAGCCAATATTGTATGTTCTTTGATTTCCAAGATACAACACCAAGATATAGTCATTGGTTGCTTTGGAGTCATCTGATAAAATGTTCCAATCAACAAAATTGTATCCTTCAAGGACGACAGGAAGTCTTTGATAATGTAATATGAGACTTATGGTCCTTTTTAGGTATCTCGTGACTCTTTTGATAGTGTGTCAATGCCATACTAGGTCTATTGGTGAACCTGCACAACAGTCTCACAACGTAGCCAATGTTCAGATCTAGTACAATGAGTGGCATACCTGAGGTTGTCAATGATGCTCGCATATTTAGTTTGCCTAACACCTTCACCAGTGTTCTTAAAAAGTTTAAAACTTAGATTTTTTTTCTACCTAACTCCAATGATGCTTGTCAATGGTGCACAAGCAGGTTTACAGTCAAAATATTTATATTTCTTTAGAAATGTTTTAACATAGTGAGACTGATCCAAAGAAATTCCATTTTCTGACCTAGTAATCTTGATTTCAATGATTACATTCGCTTCTGCGAGGTCTTTCATATCAAAAATTTTATACAACAATGATTTCACAATATTTACAAGATGAATGTTTGAATCAAATATGAGTAAGTCGTCTACATATAGACATATGATAGTACAAATGTCATTTTCAGATTTGTAGTAAATATATTTGTCACTTTCATTCACTTTAAACTCATTTGATATAATCAAGTTATCAAACTTTTCATGCCATTTCTTAGGAGCTTGTTTAAGACCATACAATGATTTATCTAACTTACAAAACCTTGTCTTCTTGTCCTTGAATTACAAAAGATTCAGGTTGTTCCATATAGATTTCTTATTCCAGGTCACCATTTAAAAAAGTTGTTTTAACAATCTGGTGTTTCACCATGTTATGGATAGCCGCAAGTGATATGAGTACCCTAATGGATATTATTCTAGTGACTTGTGAAAAATTGTCGAATAAATCTATATTTTCTCTTTGTCTAAAACCTTTGGCTACTAGGTGTGCCTTGTATTTATCAACAGTTCCATCGGGTTTTGGTTTCTTTTTCAAGATCCATTTACAACCTATTAGTTTGCAACCATGAGGAAAGTCTACTAAATGCCAGATCCTATTAGACTCTAGAGAATTCATTTCATCGTTTATTGCTTCTTGCAATAAATCTGCATCTAAAGATGACAAAGCTTCTTAAAGATTTGTAGGATCCTCTTCTAAAGTATAGGCTGCATATTCGGGTCCATAATTTTTAGCATCTCTAACTCTCTTACTTCTTCGAGTTTCTATTTCGCCCTGTTTGATGCTTCTAGTTATAGGAACGTGACTTGGTTCATTATCCCCACTCTATCTCGATTTAAAAGGGAACTTATTTTCATAGAAGTCAACATCATTTGACTTTATGATCACTTTTACATTTAGTTCATAAAACCTACACACTTCGTTGTTTACTGCATACCCAATGAATATACATTCATAGGCTCTACTGGCGAGTTTAATTCGCTTGGGATCGGGGATTCTGACATAAGTCAGACAACCACAAGTTTGAAAATAAGACAAGTTCAGTTGTCTTTTCTTCATTATTTCATAAGAAGATGAATTGTTTTTAGATTTATGAACTCTATTCAAAACATAGCAAATAAGCAATATATTTTCCGCACACCAATGAGATGCAGCACTAGAGTTAAGCATACTAGCAACAACTAGTTCAATAAGAGTTCTATTTTTTTTTTCAACTTTACCATTCACTTCAAGAAATAATGGTGCAGTTTGTTCTATATATAATTCCATACAATATATAACACTTATTAAACAAACTAGAATCATACTTGGAACTTTTTAATCTTTCTACTAAATTGATTTTCAATTTCAGTTACAAATATCCTTAGCATGTCAAGTGTTTCACTTTTATTTTTCATTATTTGTTAACGTCCAATCAAGTGCACATATATCAAAGCGTAATAAATCTAAAGACTCGGGTTCTCTAACTACAAATTTATGTGAACTCTTTATTATTTTAACTTGACTACAAAAATCACATTTTTCAAAATCATTTAAACATAACTTTGGAATTAAACCTAAGTTGCTTAAGTTTGAAATCAGATGTGTTCACATGACAGAGTCTAGCATGTCAAAAATTAACACACAACATGTAAGCAGAAAAAGACATTTGATTGATTTTAACATTCAAATAGAAAGAGATATATTAAATTTCAACATTTAATTTAAATATGCCATAAGTGACGTACTTTAATACATGATCTCATGAGTTGTCTTTTGAATTTTACGGGAGTGAGCCTCTACAGATCTGTCATCGATCATCTAATAATATGGGTAGTAGATCACAACATACTTATAAAGAGCATCTCAAACATCCCTCTCAGTATTGCTGGAACTGTAGTAGTTATACAGATTATTAACAAGTTCATTAAGAATATAATTCTTATCATTATTCTCCCATGGTTTAAGTCTCTAGCTCTTCTTATCCTTTTCTGTTTGCTTCAAACTGAAATAGTTTATTGAAATCAAAGGCAACATAACCAAATTCAATAATCTCTTCGCTTACATAGTAGAAAGAAACGTCTTAAAATTATTAGTTTTGAGTTTTGAAAAATTGTTTAAAAATCACAATTTCTGTCACTGAAGATATTATTAGATTGAGTCACGGACTAGGTCGCTCTCTTTAAGAATTTTCGTGACATTGATCAAATTGTGCAAAGCAAACTATCAGATTCACTGTATAGGAGTTCCATGCACCGTAAAAAACCGTTCTAGAATTACACCCTCAATATGGCGGTTAAAGCCACTCTCAATATCACGACTCACAATATGGTACTATGACCATTCTTAAATCAAAAGGATTACAAAACAAAAACCACTCTAAAAGACTACGGCACACAATCCGCTACAAAAGATTACAGCACAAAAACCGCTCAAAGTGGTATTAGGACCACAAAATCGACAGGACTACGGTTTAAAAACTGCCCTAAAAGGATAGTGGTATTAGGACTACTCAAAAATGGATTAAACTACGACTTAGCAACCGCTCTAAAAATTAAAGGAACTACGACATAACAACCGCTATAAAAAACAAAGGGAATTGACTACAACATAACAATCGCTCTAAAAATCGAAGGACTACAACATAACAACCACTCTAAAAACGAAGAGACTACAACATAACAACCGATCAAAAAATTGAGGGGACAACGGTACAAAACAACTCATTAATATCGAAGGGACAAAATAAAAGGGGAGAAGTGGCTCAGAAATCAGTCGGGCATAATATAAAAGAGAGAAAAGAGAAAGTTGAGAAATGTATTCAATTTTGGTGTACTTTTCAGAAGAGTTTGAAACTCATTATATAGTGATGGAAACAAATTCACACATGTTTTCTATCTAATGCGGGACTTTAGTATTTATAAAGTTGAAAACTATTGAAAGAGAGTTTTCCAATATAGAATTTCAACAATTTTTAAATTCACTCTAAGTTTCAATAGTGACTATTTATAGTAAATCTTTAAAATAAATGAGGTAGTGCTTCTTCTAAAAAAAAGAAAAATAAAATAAAAGAATTTCGTTTGTTTTTAAAATAAAAAATCGATAATCATACATGTAGTAACTATTTATAGTAAATCTTTTTAAAAAAAACTATGCAATGTAGATAGTAATAAAATATTATTTAGTATAATAATTATATCAATAAAATATTTAATTAGTCGACCGGAAAATGGAATGTATCATATCCAAGCTATAAATAAAGAATGGTTCTAGTGGTTGATGATTCCAAAAAAACTCATTGAAACATCACACATATCAATATTTGAAATTAAAATGGCAAGGAAGAACATGGTTGATCTTTTGGTGTTTGTAATGGTTTTGGCTTTGTTAAGGACGTCGATAAATGCAAGCCTAATTGATGGCTTCATGTGCATCAAAGTTAAATTGTCCTTGTATCCATGTGTGACATTTTTGGAGAGTTCTACCTCAACAAAACCACCCATTAATTGTTGTGAAGGAGCAAATAGTTTATTGCAAATGGCTAGCACAACTATAGTTAGGAGAAATGTCTGCAAATGTCTTATAAGTACTTCAACAAAATCGAAAGTTAACTCTACTAGAGCAAAAGAGCTTCCACAACTTTGCAGTATCAATATTTCTTTTCCATTAAATTTTAATGCTAGTTGCGACTCGTATGTTTTCCTTCTATTTTTTTATAACTCTCACAAAATTGCACGTACAACTTTTATTCTTATTTTATAATTCTTCTAAATATTCTTTTTAATTATGTATAGGATTCCATGAAGCTACAAAAGGGGAACAACGTGAAGGAAGTTTGAAGTACCGCAAAGAAGAGATAGCAATAAGGAAATGATAGAAATTGTAATATTAATTCATTAAAGTTGAATGTGTTTCCTGTATTTTGCAAATGAAAAATATAATCATATGTCTTTTTTACTCATTCTTAATTATAATCGTACATCTTTTTCATTAAATTTTGGTTTCTAAATTTCTGAAGCTTAACATTTTGTTGCTACAAGTTTGTCTTCACCAAACTAATGGTTCATGTTTAATTTAATTTAATTATAATTAATAGTCCTTGAAAGTTTGATATTTTTACTATTTGACGAAAACCATTTAAATTACATAAATTTTTTTGTGCTGTTTGTCGAGAATTGTCTTTTCATTTTAATTTAAAAAGAATTATAATTGTATTATTAATTATAAAAAAATCTTCTTAATTTGCTTAATTTATTCTGTTATTATTATATAATTTTGTTTTCTGTAACTAATTTTCTTTCTTTAATGAGAAAAACCTCAAAATATTGTATATACATACATTTCAACTAACTATGTTATAAATCGAGTTTATTTTACGTAAAGAAGTTTTTGGAACACATATATGTAATATTAAAGTTCGTTTGGGTCATTATATTTTAATTAGTCAATTAAAGTAAACTATTAGATCTATGATTAAAGATATAGGATATTTATAATATACACACACCTAAAAGATAGAAGTTGTATGTGAGCAACCTACTAGAGTTTTGTTTGGACAAGAAAAACATTTGTAACTAGTTTAGAGTAAAGGGCAGTCTTCTAAATTTATATTAGTGGGTGTAAGTTAGCACCTTTATACACTTAATATTTAGACAAAAAAAAAACTTTTTTTTTTAATATTTTAAATTATAATTAAAAGTTTTTTATTTCTATAAATATATCATATTTTTCTTTTAATCGTTTTAAAATTTTTCTTGCAACAATGATCTTTTAAATATTTTTTATCAATAATTTTGGTCTCTATTTTTATATCAATTCATATGTATCATGTAAATTTTTGAATGATTATTGACACGAATATTTAGAAAATTATATTAATTAACCACATAAAAGTTTTGAATTTTTTAACGAATGATAAATTAAATATAAATTTTTGAAGGTTTTAGCACTTAAAAAATAATGTTTAATTCATCTTTTATTACAAATATGCATCTAAAAATATTTCAAAAATTTGAATAACATACATGAATTAATTTTAAAACAGATATCAAAATTGTTGATAGAACATATTTGACGAGTCACTGTTTAAAGAAAATTTTCAAAAATTCTAAACGAACTACAAAATATTTATAAAGACAAAAAATTTATTTAATCGATCTTTAAATTATTTTTAATTCAAATATCATTTTACTTAAAACCACTAAACCATTAATCGAAACAAATAT
Source organism: Cicer arietinum (assembly GCF_000331145.2). Lineage (NCBI taxonomy): Eukaryota > Viridiplantae > Streptophyta > Magnoliopsida > Fabales > Fabaceae > Cicer > Cicer arietinum. The sequence goes on along the minus strand of NC_021160.2, from coordinate 15,634,346 downwards.
ATTTTTTTTATAAAAGAATAATATGTAAGAATAAGTCATAAAATATTAAAGCACCCAAATTGTCCACTAAAATATATAAATTCTATGATTATAATCGGTTCAAATGAGTAGTTAGTACCGTTGCATCCTATAAACCCAAAACGATTAAACCATTTGAAAAACCAAATGACTCTAATCTATATGAAAAATTAGAATAAATTATTTCAATAAAACAATTGGAATAAGAATAAAATTATAGCACTTGGATTAACTCATGAACAGCCAAATGACGTTAACCCATTTTAATTAAACAAATTGGGAATAAACTATTAAGAACACCAAATGACATTACCCTTTTGAATTAAAAAATTAGAAAAAGCTATTCACCATTGTGAGAAATCAAACTCATATGGAAATAAAGAATAAAAAAACATATAAAAGCTATGTCAACAGCAGCTGTAAAAGGAAAGATAAGTAAAATAAACTATAATATTGAAGCCTTGAGGTAGTCTACCCCAATTTCTGGAATTCCAATTGATTTAAATTTTTTTTATAAGAAAAAATATATTTTAAAAATTTAAAATTATTTCTTGTAATTTTTTGAGAAAATATTGTAATAGCTAATCATAAAGTATGGCCTTTTTAAGTTGTTAGTTACAATTATTCAATAGAAATATATTGCTGAATATATCATCACAAAAATTTGAAAATAAATGATTAAACATATGTAAAAATCATTACTGAGGTAGGAGAGTAAATTTAATTATTCTTTGGTAGTAATATTTCTCAACTTCTAAAAAAGTTTTGATTGTACAAATAAAATATAAAAAGAGTTGGTAGTAATAATTCTCATTGAAGCTTCACATTGTACAAATAAATATTTCAATGTGAAGTTTTTGAGCAACTAGTATAAAAGATAATTTGCTCGGGGGCGACCATCTCATGGCAATTTTTTTAATTCGTAGTTACAGGTTGCAACCTTAGAAAGCGACCTTTTACTAGGATTTGATTTTTTTTCTTCTCATTTAATAATTATTATTAATTATTTAATACATTAAAATTGAAGAAAAAATATGAAAAATAATAAAAAATAATAATAATAGTAGTAATTTTTAAAAAATATATTAATAATATGAAACAACACATTAAGTTAACGGAAAAAAAAAATACATCACATTTGAGGAAAAAAAACATTAACTTTATATTAATGATGTCCATCTAAATGACCTTCAGTTCCACATCTAATGTCGTCGAACTCGTCTAACTCTTTGAACGAGTTGAGGTTCTTCCAGTTCATTCTGATTTTGATCATTATCTTCAATGTAAGTTGTAGGTGGATTAGAACCGCTACCACCTACTTTTATAAAATTTTGAGACTGAGGATTATACATGAAATCAAACACAACATAAGTCGACTCAAGAGTTATGCACTGAGTTCCAAACAAATTATAGAAAAGTTCACGTTCTATCGAATAATCGGCAGTTGATAATGAGTCGGTGGTGGATCAGAATATAGAACTTCTGTAGGGACATGTAGGTGAGGTGATGATAAAGATGGTTTTGCTATATTTTGTTGTTATGGGGTTGATTGGGAGGTCGACTGCACATGAGGATATGACGGTGGTTACAAACGGGGATCACAGAGATATTATTCGACATATATAAATAATTTGGTGTGTTGTCTAAACCAAATCATATATTATGTGCTATGACATAAAACACCTTCTACAATCTTACCTTGCAACACGTAATCATGACGCTCATTCCAACATTTCAATTTTTCCCTCTTAACCAAGTTCCAATTATCATCAATGGCATGCCTCATATCGACCTTATGGTACATTTTCATGTCCTCTAGTGGTTGTAGTATTTGTTGATGGAAGTCAAATTGAAGTGTGACTCTATCTGTATGATGTTTTCAACAATATGGTAACAAAGCAGATAGGTACATGCAGTCCAAGTGACCCTCGCTTCTTTGGAAACTTCATGTTGGAACCCGAGATAAGGTCTCCAATAAAACTAATATGTAAAAAATAAGCTAAAGTAATTATTACATGTATAAAAAAATAAAATATTTAAAAAGTTCAAATAAATATGAATGAATATATTACTTCCTCAACCATCATGTGATCAATTGTTTTTCGATATCATTCTATATCGTTATGAGAAACTTTACCGAAATTTAGACCACCAAAATTAAATCTTTCGAATATATTAAAAATAAAAAATATAATAAAATTAATAATATGTTAAGCAGTTTGTTTTAAAAAAAGAAAAAATAATATAAAATTTATTTGCAATAGTTACCTTTGTGCAAGTGGAAATATCTATGCATTGGGAGATTCTTGAACGACACAAGAGAAACGATATCATGCCTAGTTTTGCAACAACAATGCAAGACATAGTTCTCTATAAAGTGTAGCTAAAACTGTTGAACCCTAACTATATTGGGATGCTTTATTTAAATCTCCTAATAGTGAAAGATATTTTAAATAAACACAGTTGTTGGATTTGTCAGGAATCAATAACCATCTGATCATACGTAGGATGTATGCTCAATATGATGCTTGTTTTTCTAATACAAATGCATCTTTACCAACATCGTCAGACATATCATTGAGCCACTTTAATTTAATAGAATTACCTTTTATTTCTCCCTCAGGTGGGATACTGAAGACCAATCAAGTGAATTTGATCACTTGTTCATTAACAAAGTCCCAACAGTAGATGGAACTCTTGCAGTTGGAATGAAGTTTCAAAACAAAGATGAATGGTACATGCAATCAAATGTAACCATTTAAAATAATCATTGAATTTTGTGGTATAAAAATCAGATTTAGAAAGGTGTGTTATTTATTGTTCAAGTCCAATTTTTTTGTTTAGGTGTAGAGCTTCAAAATGCAAAAAAAGTGAATTATGGGTGATTGGTAAATTGAATTTGCCTCATACATGCAAAATTTATGCATTGTCACAAGATCATACGAAGCTCGATTCTAACATAATATCTACAAGCGTAATGCAAGTTCTAAAAGTGGATCCTTCAATCAAAGTGAACGCCATTATTGCTCAGATTCAGGCTTTACACAACTACACAATTAGTTATAGAAAAGCCTGAATGGAAAAAAATAAAGTGATCGAACAAATTTATGGCAATTGGTAAGAGTCTTACAATCAACTCCCACAATGGTTGTGAATTGGTTATGCAAATATTTGCTTCAAGAACCAAAATTGAAATGGAAACGATCCCAGCTTATCATGAGAATAGTTTGATGAATGAGATAAGAATCTTTTATAGACTATTTTGGGCTTTCGTTTTGTGCATATTTGCGTTTAAATTATGGAAACCAATAGTACAAGTTAATGGGACTTGGTTATACGACAAGTACATAGGAACTCTATTGATAGCAGTCGCACATGATGAGAACGACAATGTAATTCCTATTGCGTACGCTCTTGTGGAAGGTGAAACAAAATAGGGTTGAAGTTTCTTTTTGAGAATTTTAGTAAATACGTCACTCCACAAGTCAACATTTGTTTGATTTCAGATAGAAACAAATCCATTAAGAGTGCTTACAATAATCTGAATAATAGGTGGCAAGATCCTCCGTTAAAGCATATGTTCTGCGTCTGACATATTTCATAAAATTTTGTAAGGGTATTTAAGGACAATGCTTTGAAGAAAAAAGTTATTTTTATGGGTAATAATTTCATTCTTACTTTTTATAATTAGTGTAATTTTTAATAATTTTATTCTTAATATTTATAATTAGTGTAATAATGCATTGTCTACTGTTTCAATACAGGTTACTCAGTCAATGAGTCTATATATTGATACTACCGTAGTGAAATCGACATAGTAAACCTAGAGGCTTTGAAATGGTTAGACAACATACCACGACAAGATTGGATTCAAGCATTCGATGGAGGTAGTCGTTGGGGTCAGATAACAACCAACCTTGTGGATTCGATCAACAGAGTAAAGGATAACGCTAACTACCATACCCATACCAACAAATTGCACATAGTCATAAAGAGGTATACTACAACTACACTACTATTCAACACTGGTCAGCTTACACCTAACTCACAGTCCAATCAAGACCGAACTGCTCTGATACCAAAATGTAACATCCTATTTTTTTTTTCAATTCCCGTGCAATCAAATATATAATTTTCCATGTAATTTCAAACAAACAATCCGTTATTAATTAAAAATCCAATATTTCAATCAGATGCTTAATGCTCAAATTGTAAGGTTCAGAAAATGTAGTACCAAAATGATAATTGGTATAGACTAGAGTTTCAACATAAATAAATTTTCTAAAGCTGACCACTACTACCCCAAGAATTAAATAAGATGTTTCATCTATTCTTCTGAAAACTCTCTGGATGTGCATGTAGATTAGAAATGTCATATGTCCAAAAGTAAGGATCATCTCCAAAGTACTTACCAATAAATAGATAACAATAAAAATATAACATTACAATACCTACATAATTAATAACATTATTTCACTCAAACGACCAAAGGTACAATAACAATGAAAATATAACAGTACAATATCTATGTAATTAATAACATTAATTCACACAAACGACCAGGAGGTACAATAACAATAAAAATATAACAGTACAATATCTACATAATTAATAACATTAATTCATCCAAACGAAAAGGAGGTACAATAATAGTAAAAATATAGGAGTACAATATCTACCTAGTTAATTCACCCAAACGACAAAGAGGTATAGTAATGATATTAGTTATATTTATAAAATACTATTCACACCTTAATCAAAATTAAGATGCATACCCAAACAGATCTTATTACTTAATCTATATGTCAATGTAATGGTGAGTCCTAGCAACACCACTAACTCAAAATTCCCACAAGGATCTGTGGCTCTAACTAATTATGGACGCACCACACGACTATAAATTAATGCATGAATGTAGATAAATCATTAACATAATGTGAGGGTAACTTATTAACGACAATAATTTGCACCACGACACGAGTACATCCATTATAACAAAGTATCATATAATGTCCATTGCACACCATTTGAACATATCAAACATGACTATTATAACGAAATATTACATAACATTTATTTTTCACACTTTGAACATGTTCAACACAACTATTATAACAACATATCACATAACATTTATTTTCCACACTTTGAACATGTTCAACACAACCATTATAACAACATATCAAACCATGTTTATTTTCCGTAATTTGATGAAAAGCATTTCAGCATAGCATATATTTAATCTGACAAATTCCAGAATAATATGAGTGATGCCATTACTAATATGAGTGTCGTTATTAAAATTCTCACGCAACAGTCTTTGCTCCAAATATGCTACACCTTCACAAATTAATTTACTTCTCACTTAGTATCAAAACTTTTTAGTTTTATTTTATTATAGATTAATGTACAACATCTATTACTAGTGTGACCGTTATTACAATAATAATGAGATAATAGAATTCTTAATAATCTATGATATTAAGAACTTTCATTTTCTTTCCTATGTAACAATTGATCTTATCTTACTCATTCACTACTTTATCTAAACACCATAATGTAAGATTTATGGGTCACATATGTAATTAATTAGTAAAGTGTGTTAGGGTCATTATATAATTAGCCAATAAACTAGGGGTCAAATAAAATATAATAGTTTATGGCTAAAGAGCATAATGGTTATGAAAATTAATAGTGTAGATACCAGGCAGTTTCTAATTTAATGAGGGGCTGAATTGGAAATACTGCAATTTGGGATATAACTAATAATAGTTATATATAGGGGTAATGGTCCCCAAGGCAAACACAACAAGACTATTCAGTTTCAAAAACCCTAAAGGAGAAAATTCTCTGGTTCTCTCTATCCCCATCAAGAGAGCAAGGTCTTCAGGGTGTTTTGCTAAAGAAGATCACCCAACCCATTGGCTCTATCATCATCATCTCAGGATTTCATTAATGGCAATTCCCACAGGTACGCTTCCGCCTTTGGCTATTCATCATGTAATTGACATGGATTGTTGAGCACAACGTTATTAAGGTTTTTCCAACAATTGGTATCAGAGCCTACCATGTTTAATTCATGATGAAATTCGGTTATTGTTTTTGTTTTAAGATGGAATTTGGGAATTTTGATATATATATTATGGAATCCATATTTTTAACGTGTTTGAAAAATTAGGGTTTGTAATTTGGGAATTTGGGAATTTTGATATATATATTATGGAATCCATATTTTTAACGTGTTTGAAAAATTAAGGGTTTGTATTTTGGGAATTTTGGATATATATATTATTTTTCTGCACTATAGCCTCAAGAATAAGGCCTAGATTCCAACCATCCGATTAAAATGAACAAATAAGATTAATCTTATTTTTTAAACAGCATGTTACCATCAACCTTTTTCCTTTCTTGTTTACCCTGTTGTTCAATTTTTGGACTGGACTTTTTCCCCTCTTCTCTGGCACGATTATTTTGTTGTACTTACGGTTTATTCAGGCAGCAAAAGGCAAGAACAATTCTTTTTGAAGTTTAACATTAGAATACTGTCCTCCAATTTATGTTCTATTTATTGTAAAAAGAAAGCAATTAAAAATACCACAAATTTCATCTCTTTTTTCTCCTTAATGATTACTGACCATGGTGGAAATATTCATGGGGTTTTCTCCAGAATTTTTATTTATCAATTTGTTGAGTTATTGGTGGCTAATTATAAGCTTATACGGTTGGAATCTTGGTTATTGGAACTTATTCTCATCTATTTTGGAACAACTCCAAGAACCAACACTAGAAATTTTTAAATGAAATTATATCATATTTTGTTCATTTTTTCTCCAATATAAATACTTTTTTTTTTTTAATATTGTTTTATTTGGATATAAATATTTTTTTTATTTTTTAATATTATTTTATTTGGATATAATAAATATATGTTCAAGTCAAGTTTGACACTTTTGAATGAGTTAATTGAAACTTGACGTCGCCAAAGTGACCTCTCTTGTCTAAATTGCTCGTGAAGAGTGTCAAATGGCTGTGTATATGTTTATTCATGCGGGTATTGACCGGCCCAAAGGAAGGTTAATATTTGGCAGAATTACATGGTACACCTGCGATGATAAATGTGTGACAATTATTTGGTATACATGTGAGCAGTAAATCGGCCCAAAGGAAGGTTTATTGTTTGACATGTCTTATTGTCAATATTTGATCGTTGCAACAAGAGTACCACTAGCAGTTGGTGTTACTGTCCAAAGACTTGACATCAATGGTGCACTGGGTATCTTGAGATGGGTTAAATTCCATGATTTGAACATATGTATTTATTTATTTATTGATTTATTTTCTCATAATGTGAGTTTCTAAGTTTCGTTCTTTATTTAATTTACAGCATCGGTTGCTTCCATATCTGCAAATTTGAGTTCTATTCATGTCCTTGATGGGACAAATTTTAAGGAATGGAAAGAGAACATTTTGATTGTTCTTGGCTGCATGGATCTAGACCTTGCATTAAGAATTGATCGACCCTCTACTCCTAAGGACTCTAGTTCTTCTGAAGAAAAATTAGAGTATGAGAAATGGGATCGCTCAAATCGCATAAGTCTTATGATCATAAAGCGTGACATTCCTGATTATAATTGTCAAAAGGAGAAATGGACTCTTAATGAGCTCATTTCATTATGTGTGCAAGAAGAGGACAGGCTGAAGCAAGATAGGACTGAAAGTGCTCACTTTACTAGCATCTCTAAAGACAAGGGCAAAAGGAAAAGAATTGAGGAGCCCAAGAACAAAGCTGCTGCTAAGGGTCCAGAACAAAAGAAGCAGACTAAGGATAACAACTGCTTCTTCTGCAGGAGTTCTGGACACGTGAAGAAGGATTGTGCCAAATATCACGCTTGGCGTGTTAAGAAAGGTATGATTCTGTCTTTGGTCTGTTCTGAGGTTAATTTAGCTTCAGTACCTAGAAACACTTGGTGGTTAGACTCTGGTGCAACTACTAACATCAGTGTTTCAATGCAGGGTTGCCTGAACTTCCGAAAGCCTAGTGATACTGAAAGATGGATCTATGTAGGAGATGGGAAGAAGGTAGAAGTTGAAGCCATAGGAAAATTTAGATTATTATTAAGTTCCGGTCATTATTTGGATTTAAAAGACACTTTTGTTGTACCGTCATTTAGACGGAATTTGATCTCTATTTCTTATTTGGACAAATCAGGATATTATTGTTCATTCGGGAATAAAGAATTTACTTTGTCTTTAAATTCGAATGTTGTTGGAACCGGTTTACTTTCTGGTTATGATAATCTTTATTTGTTGGAAACTGTGGCTAACTATAATGAAACCTTGAATGTGGAATCACGTGGTACTAAGCGGAAAATTGACAATTTCAATTCAGGGGTGCTTTGGCACAAGCGTCTAGGTCACATCTCTAAAAATAGAGTTGAACGACTTGTGTCAGATGGAATTTTAGATTCCATTGACTTCACAGACTTTAACGTTTGTGTAGCATGCATTAAAGGAAAACAGACTAAAGATAAGAAATTAGGCGCATATAGAGCTACAGACGTCTTAGAATTGATACATACGGACATCTGTGGGCCATTTCCAACTCCTTCTTGGAATGGTCAACAATATTTTATATCATTCATAGACGATTATTCTAGATATGCCTACCTTTACCTAATTCACGAAAAGTCCCAATCAATAGACGTGTTCAAATCCTTTAAGGCAGAAGTTGAGAATCAACTTAATAAAAGAATTAAAAAGGTCAAATCTGATCGTGGTGGTGAATACTACGGCAGATATGACGGTTCAGGTGAACAACGTCCGGGACCATTTGCCAAATACCTAGAGGAATGTGGAATCGTCCCACAATACACTATGCCGGGGTCACCCAGCATGAATGGTGTAGCTGAAAGACGAAACAGGACTCTTAAGGATATGGTAAGGAGTATGATTTGTCATTCCACCTTGCCAGAGTCACTCTGGGGAGAGGCATTAAAAACAGCAGCATACATTCTTAATAGAGTACCAACTAAGGCAGCGGCTAAAACACCTTATGAGCTTTGGATTGGGCGTAAGCCTAGTCTGAAGCACCTTCATGTTTGGGGATGTCCAGCTGAGGCAAGGCCTTATAGGCCGAATGAAAAGAAATTTGAACCCCGAACAATTAGCAGCTATTTTATAGGGTACTCAGAAAAATCAAGGGGCTATAAATTTTATGATCCTAATTTGAGAACAATTTTTGAGACGGGAACGGCAACGTTCTTTGAGGATATTGAGTTTGGGGGGAAGATTAAGGTTAAAGATTTTGTCTTTGAGGAAGAATCGGTAACAATTCCAGAACTGATTCTTCCACCAATTGACTTTCCCATTATTGAACAAACTCAAGATGATCTGGTTGTTCAGGAAGAACAAAATCCAGATCAAATTCAAGATCCTCAAGAACAAGTGCCTCAAGAGCCAGCTCCATTGCGGAGATCCACTAGAGAAAGGAAAAATGCTATTTCGGATGATTATGTAGTATTTATCAATGAGGTAGAGGAAAATGTTGGCATGACGGAAGACGACCCAGTCAACTTTCATCAAGCCATGCAAGATTCTCGTTCAGATAAGTGGATCGAAGCAATGAATGAGGAGTACAAGTCTATGCAAGACAATTCAGTTTGGGAACTTATCCCATTACCTGAAGGAAAGAAACCCATTGGTTGCAAATGGATTTTTAAAACCAAGCGGGATTCCAATGGTAATGTGGAGAGATATAAGGCACGTCTTGTAGCTAAGGGTTATACTCAAAAGGAAGGGATTGATTATAAAGAGACTTTCTCTCCGGTTTCATCGAAGGACTCTTTAAGAATAATCATGGCTCTTGTTGCTCACTTTAATTTGGAGCTTCATCAAATGGATGTAAAAACAGCTTTTCTCAATGGCGACATTGATGAGACGATCTATATGGTGCAGCCAGAAAACTTTGTGTTGGGAGACCCAAAGAATATGGTGTGCAAACTAAGAAAATCCATTTATGGGCTAAAACAAGCTTCTCGTCAATGGTACCATAAATTTCATCAAGTAATTCTCTCATTTGGTTTTGAGATGAATACAGTTGATGATTGTGTGTATCATAAGTTCAGTGGGAGCAGACATATTTTCCTGGTCTTGTATGTTGATGACATACTGCTTGCCACTAACGATATAGGCATGTTGCACGAAACTAAGAAATTTCTATCAAAGCATTTTGAGATGAAAGATCTTGGTGACGCCTCTTTTGTATTAGGAATTCAGATACACCGAGACAGATCTCGAGGTATTCTTGGATTGTCACAAAAGAGCTATATCGATAAGGTTCTCAAAAGGTTTGGGTTACAGGATTGCAAACCAGGGGACACCCCAGTTGCTAAGGGAGACAAGTTTAGTCTCAAACAGTGCCCTAAGGGAAGTTTGGAAATTCAAGAAATGCAAAAGATCCCTTATGCTTCAGCTGTAGGGAGTCTTATGTATGCCCAAGTATGTACGCGTCCAGACATAGCGTTCATAGTAGGGATTTTAGGCAGATATTTAAGCAATCCAGGTCTTGACCATTGGAAAGCAGCCAAGAGGGTCATGAGATATTTGAAGAGAACAAGAAACTACATGCTCACATATAGGAGGTCAGACCAGTTAGAGATCACTGGGTACTCTGACTCGGATTTTGCGGGATGCCAAGACAGCTTAAGATCAACTTCAGGCTATGTCTTTCTGTTAGCTGGTGGAGCAGTTTCTTGGCGTAGTGCCAAGCAAGGTCTTACTGCTTCATCAACCATGGCAGCAGAATTCGTAGCAATTCATGAGGCATCTGACCAGGGCATTTGGCTGAGAAATTTTGTCACGGGGCTGCAAATAGTTGAAGGGATTGAAAGACCACTCAAGTTGTATTGTGACAATAGATCAGCAGTCCTGTATTCTAACAATAATAGGAGCTCAACCAAGTCAAAGCACATTGACATTAAGTTCCTAGTTGTTAAAGAGAAGGTACAAAGTGGACAGATATCCATAGAACACTTAAGGACAAACTCCATGATTGCGGATCCACTCACTAAAGGTCTACCACCCAAGGTCTTTCATGAGCATACTGCTCACATGGGTGTGCTACAGTTTGAGGAATCTTGATTTTAGTGGGAGTTTCGTCCATTATGTAATTCATGTTCTATGTTTAATTGTAAAGTACAAATACATTGTATTTGGACTTTCTGATCAGAAATAAAGTTTAAAGTATTCAGTTTTTGGTTACTTTGTACATTTAAGTTATGGTATGATCTCATTCGATAAAGTAGGACCAGTTGAAAATTGACATGCATTGACCAACTTCATGTAATTTTCATGCTACACTTTTCATAATGGGTCTATGTCATTTAGTTGTGTCAGTACGGGTGATCATTGATGGGTTTAGTTATGCTTATTATGACGAAAACCTCTTTGGTTCCATGTGCTGATATGATTAATGGACAGGACAATTTGGATTATACTCAAGGTAATTATAATGACATTTTTGACGTCATAAAGTCTGACACACTCCTAAGGATACATGTGTGACCAGTGGGAGATTGTAAGATTTATGGGTCACATATGTAATTAATTAGTAAAGTGTGTTAGGGTCATTATATAATTAGCCAATAAACTAGGGGTCAAATAAAATATAATAGTTTATGGCTAAAGAGCATAATGGTTATGAAAATTAATAGTGTAGATACCAGGCAGTTTCTAATTTAATGAGGGGCTGAATTGGAAATACTGCAATTTGGGATATAACTAATAATAGTTATATATAGGGGTAATGGTCCCCAAGGCAAACACAACAAGACTATTCAGTTTCAAAAACCCTAAAGGAGAAAATTCTCTGGTTCTCTCTATCCCCATCAAGAGAGCAAGGTCTTCAGGGTGTTTTGCTAAGGAATATCACCCAACCCATTGGCTCTATCATCATCATCTCAGGATTTCATTAATGGCAATTCCCACAGGTACGCTTCCGCCTTTGGCTATTCATCATGTAATTGACATGGATTGTTGAGCACAACGTTATTAAGGTTTTTCCAACACATAAAACATAGATATAGTATTGTTCTCTTTCTACCCATTCACTACTTTATCTAAATATCATAACACGTATATAGTACCTATATTTCTGATAGTTGGTTAAGATAAAAAAAAAACCAGGATATAATTAGAGAGACATATTCATCGATCAATTTTATTCTATTTTATTTTATTTTTTTCAAAATATCAAGGGTTTTGTTCTACTATCAATAAAAAAGGGTTATATAAAGTTAATATGATCATAAAAGAATTCTTAATTGGGTATGAATCACTAACTCCTTTAGTTCTTGAATTTCTTCCTTTTTCTCTCTTAAACCCATTTCTTTTCTATATCGCATAGCGATTCTGAATGGAAAGCGTCGGTTTTGATTTTTACTTTCTATTAGTAGAAATGGGGAACATGATATTTCAACCTAAGCGTTGAGGCCTTAATTATTCACTCAGTTTAATGTAATTTTGTTTTTAACGTTTCCCCGCTTTTATTATTATTATTATTAATATTATTACTAAAAATTAAAATAACCCAATACAATAATAACTATCACCAATTTCTAGAATAATTATCTGAATAATCATCTCTACTCCTAATAAGATAAAATATAAAAATAAAATAAAATCCCTGAATGTTACAATTTTCTCTACAACAATTTACATACATGTATAACTTTAAAAACAAGGTAATAAAGGTATATATCCACATCAATGTCTTTAAATTCCTTCACATGCAAAGTTGCTTGAAAAATCAACTTGTTGTGATGTTTCGATTATATCTTAACATTTTATAACAATAATTCAAGAAAAAATTAAATTTTAAAGGACTACATGCGTAATTAATATATCTTATACTAATTGTGCAAATGAATATAACTCAAACGATCGAATTGGAAATAAAATAAACTTAAAGGACCTAAGCGAAACATATAGCGCTAAATTATATACAAAATTATTACCAACATTTATTTTATTTAGGTTCCATCATATCTCATTTTTGACATAATATAACTTATTTATTTTCACAAATTTCAGATACCTATTCTAGAACTGGAAAATTTATGTCAAAGTACTCTTTTGAAATTTTCATATCCTCGCTTGGGCTATCTTTATTTTTGGCTCCTTTCCTTTGGTTGAAGATTTTATTCATTGCAACCAACTTGCCTACCATGCTTTAGGTGCAGTTGAGACTCATTTGCAATATTAGATTTCCAACAGGGGCATCTATTATGTTTGGAGGATTAGCATCTGATAATTGGTTTTATAAACTTTTCAAACGAGTTATCTTTTGAACTTTTGGTTCAAACTAGTTTTTATGATAATCAAATTGAAATAATAATATATTTATATAATCATTTTCAACTGCTTATTATCTCTCCCCTAATATTGAAAATATCAATTCATCAAATGATAATCAACAAACTTATTTGTAAACAAGTTTCCAATTTCTTTACTCAATATATTGTATTTTAAATAGAGATCTCATATCCAATATGTATTTCTAATATTATTTTACTATTCATCGTAGTGCATCATATTGGAGCAATTAGAACATACACAAAACATCCAAAAAATTACTTATATGAGGAATATTAGATTATCAACCCAACAATTAATTGTAAATTAAGGAATTGACTTACATATATTAACTTGTTTGCTTAATGTGAATCAATATCTCAGCATACATGATTACACGTTCCCAAAGTAGAATTTAGAAGTTATGATCTTGTATTCTAATTAGTTATGATAACAAATTCACAAATTTATGGTTGTGAGTTGACAATAAATATACACATCACTATTTAGTTTATGATCGATGTATTAATCCATATGATTGGTGTATTGATTCACAAATAGAATATGATATACATTCTAGAAAGTATTATTTGATTTAAGAAGCTCCAAGCTCTTCAATACATGTTGCCATAAAAAATTAACTATCTTTCACATCGTAATAGATTTGGGATGGCTCAACCGATCTTGCTAACAACAAACTTTAATATAATTTGTTAAATTCAGATTTACATTATATGAGTTTCAATTGTTCTAATATCTTTGAATCACTAATATACAATCATATCTTTCAAAACTTTGTAGTCTAAATAAAAATTTGTATAAAGATTTTAAAGATTTAATTTACTTTTTGCATTATCATATGTGTATATGAAAGACGGGATTTTGCATATAATCAAATGAGATCACAACATATCTACAAATTTTATTTAAATAATTATCAACTATAAAATAAGTCAAAATATACATATGAAATAAAATGTGAGAATTTCAATGAAATAACTTAACGACCCATATTAACAATAAAACTTATCTCAAAATATATAAATATAAACAATGCGCATGAAAGATCAAAATTACTCAAATAACTTCCATAATAATTATTTTGAATAGTAAATCATACCCAACAAAAAAAACAAAATAATATTTTTTAAGAGACAAATATTTCATTTGTAGAATGTAAGAGACAAATATTTCATTTGCAATTCTTAGTAAAATTTTGACATAAAACTAACAAATATTACCAATATCATTTTGTACTTGCTACAAGACAACAAGAAGAATAAGAAGAAAAAAATGTGATTTAAAATAAGAACATAAAATGATCTAATTCTTTAGAAATTAGCCAACTATACTAATTTTTATCTTATTCTATCTTCCCATGAAATGATGTTTCTATATACATAAATAATTGTTTTGATTTCAATTCATTTGTAATCCTTAAAAGAAAGTGTACATATAACATGTATAATCATTATTATTTCATTCAGTTTTACAACATTAAGATAACATATAAAGAGATGAAAATAATAAGGAATGACAAAGAGAAATAAAAATTATTTCTTCCTTATATTTCACATGTTCTTCCTTTTATTTCTTCCCGTAAAATGATCTTTCTACAAATTCTCATCATTTGCAATGTAACCTTCAAAAAAATATTATTGTATGGTAGAGACTCGGGTTGGTAACGTGTTATTAAATTAATCAAAACTTTGATAAAATATAGAACATTAGAGAGAAAGGAGAAAGAAAGAATGAGAGAGTAATAGTTGTATTATACTCTTCAACATATATTTTTTACAATATCACATGAGTTTTATAAAACATTTTGTTACCGACAAGTAAATGAATGGTCAATCATAATGATTCTTAAGCAATCAACTAATATCAAAAGTTCCACAAATATTAGTGAAGGAATATCCGCCAAATATTCAAAACAATATATTTCTAAATATATATATTTGTTCTCAATCTTTTCATTTATACTCTTAAGTGTATCTTTATATATAACAGATGTTATGTTTGTACAAAGAAACTTTCCCTTATAAAATGATGAGAATTTTGTAATTTTAAGCAGTATCAATGAAATTGAGTACTTACTATTCATATTACTAATTTATGTTATTATTTACTTTACACTTACCAAGATACTTTTATTTATAGTTTTCCTTTAGTAATACTAAGATATCTTTTGTCTATGGATTTTTATTCTATAATTTTTTTCATTTGTCTTTTCACCTTCTTTTGTTTTCAATTCTCCTCCATTTTTAAAGTTATAAAAAATAAATAATATTATTAACATTATAATACCTCTATTTTTATTAGGTCTCAATAAAGGTTGAATTGGTGGTATTGGTCAATATTTTACACTCTATTGTACAATGAATAACACGTGTGTTTCAACTACACAACGGAATTTCTTTATATAGACAAAGGGTATTAAACAACCATAATTTACACTAATACTAACGGGCCAGAATACTTACATCTCATCTAATATAATATAATATTTAACACTCCTCGTCAAGCTGAAGCATATAAATCAAATGCACCTAGTTTGTTACATATATAACTAATTCTTGGACCTCGCAATGCCTTTGTAAACACATCTGCTAACTGATCATTGGAGTTGACAAAGCTAGTGATGATGTCACCCGATTCGATCTTTTCTCTAACGAAATGGCAGTCAATCTCAATATGTTTGGTCATCTCATGAAAAACAGGATTCAAGGCAATGTGCAATGCAGCTTGATTATCATATATTAGTGTCATTGTGCTGGTCTCTTCAAATTGAAGTTCTTTCAGTAACTGTTTCAACCAGATGAGTTCACATGTTACTAGTGCCATGACCCTGTATTCTGCCTCAACGCTGGATCTTGCAACAACATTTTATTTCTTACTCTTCCAAGATATTAAATTTCCTCCAACAAGTACACAATATCCGAAAGTTGATCGTCTATCTATGGGTGAGCCTACCCAATCGGCATCTGAGTAGCCAATTATCTGAGTATGTCCTCTATCTTCATAAATGAGACCATTTCCAAGTGCACTTTTGATGTATTTAAGAATCCGGATTATAGCATATATGTTCTTGGCAAGGAGAATTTAAGAACTGACTTACCACACTGAAAACAAAGGAAATGTCAGGACGAGTGACTGTGAGATAGTTTAATTTTCCAACCAATCTCCTATATCTTCCTGAATCTGATAGAGGCTCCCCCTGATTGGGTAGGAGTTTGACATTTGGATCCATAGGAGTATCAACTGACTTGGCATTTAATGGGCATGTTTCTTCAAGAATGTCCGTAACATATTTTCTTTGTGAAATTACAAGGCCATCCTTGGATTGGGCTACTTCAATACCCAAAAAAATAACGGAGTTTACCAAGGTCTTTAGTCTGAAATTTATTTGAGAGATGTTGCTTTAATCGGAGTATTCCTTGTTGATCACTTCTAGTTATAACAATGTCATCCATGTAAACAATAAGATAGATGCACCCTTGGGATGAGTGATGATAAAATACAGAGTGATCGCCTTCACTACGGATCATACCAAACTCTTGTACTACCGAGCATAATCTGCCAAACCAAGCTCTAGGTGACTGGTTAAGACCATAAAGGGACCTGTGTAGCCGACAAACCATGTTGGAAGACTGTTTAACTTCCTCTTCAAGGTCACCGTGCAAAAAGGCATTTTTAATGTCAAGTTGATGGAGAGGCCAATGTCGAATTGCTACAATGGAGAAAAATAGTCTGACATATGCCATTTTGGCAACAGGTGAGAATGTGTCACTGTAATCCAACCCAAAAATCTGAGTACAAGCAAGTGTAATGTAAAGGAGAAAGATGATGATAACACAAATCAATATAATGAGGAGATGGATTACGGGTGGTGCGAATATCCTTACGAAGAGAAATGGGAAGGTCAGGCTCAGGTGGCAGGGCCGGATCTGGAGGTGGCGTCAGAAAAGAGTCTGTAATGGGAACAGGAACAGGCACAACAGAGGACAAGCGACGACGCTGATATGTTTGTAGTGGTCGTGGAGGTTAGAGGACAGACTCGACAGGTTCGATAGGAATATGAGTGGGTGGGAGAGGGATAACTACTTGAGGAGATTCAGGTTTAATGTCCTGATAGGGCTTAGTAGGATACACAATTGTAATAAAGGATTGTCGACACATACTCATGAATGTTCAAATACATTCATCTTTGTTAATAACCTAAGTACGACTACTCGCAATGAGTATTTGGGTTTTATTTTCGACTTGTCCTAAACTCGCGCACTTTATAGACAAAGCCACATATTTGGTAACCTCTCGATGCTAATCAATCACACCAAAACAATGCAGTTTAAATTTAAATCAATAAGAACATACAACTAATGATAGATATGTACTTGCACCTAACATAAAACAACATAATAAACATCACAATATAATGATAACACCTTCATTTATCATATGAAAGAAAACGACTGATGCCTTTACCATTTAAGAACTTATTTATCATAAATCTTACGCAACAGTCTTGATTTTGTATATTGTATACCTTCACAAATTAAATAACCACTCACTTAGTATCTAAACTCATCTACACCAAATCTTACTAAAATTTTGAGGAGATTCTAAAGTTTATGTAAGTAAACAATTAATTTGAGTTCTTTATGATAACTAGTTACAAATAATATTTAGGTTCTCAATAAAAATAATCTCTAAAAATAACTAGCAAGACCACATATAAAATCTATCATACACAAAAGAAACTGACACATCATTTTATTTCTTATGTTCGAAATTATTTTAAAAATCAAACCACTAACACCTAAATTTCTATTTTATGTTTTAAATAGTAAGTTTTTGTACTTTAACATAAACTTCACTAATATTACTAGGATGATATTCACTGATGTTACTAGGATGATGAACAGTATAAAAAATTAGCAAACCAATGCTCTATAGAAAGTTAAGGAAGTCAAATTTTCAAAAATAGTTCTTATTTTAACCAAAAGTAAGTTTTGTGTTTTAGTTTTTACGAAAAGACTTCAAATATACAGAAAGGGACAACTTCTTTTTGGTCAACTTGTAAACTATTTTAACATATAAATTATACATCAAATTTTGTAAATTCAATGTTCAAAATGTATAGAAATGAGACTAGTTTCTTTTGCAAAAGGAATCATTCATAAAAGATAAATAACTTTTAGTTATAATTAAAATAATGTTTAAATATATGATTAGTCCCCGAAAAATATGTGTTTCATTTTTGTTTTAGTCCCTGTAATTATTTTGTTTGATTTGTTTCCTTGTAAATATTTTTGTTTTGTTTTTGTTCTTGTTCTTTTATTTTAGACCCTGCAAAATTTGTTTTTTTTTATTGAAATTGATCTATGTAATGCTAATAATTGATGGACCTAAACCCAAAACCCTAAATGAGAAACACATGAAAAGGGGTATTTGCATTATGTTTATTTTAAAAAGCTTTTATAGAAAGACTAAGCCAAAGAATGACAACAAAGCATAAATAGAAAAACATAATAACACATCCAATAACTACGTCTAGTCCCTTCCACCTAAAATATTTAATCCACTAATTCACCATTGAATAACACTTCCATTGAACACCTACTAGTCAGTTTGACCGTGTTCGAGTCTTCTCCACATTCTACCTTAGTATAGTCAAGTTGTTAAGGGATGTAGTCACTACTGGGATAGGTTACAAAAGAATAAGTTTAGGTTATCTGAACACAAACTCTCACAAAAAGGTGTTTACAAAGTTGTACACTCAAAATTACTTCTTGATACTAGGTAAAATAAAAATTTAGAACAAGAGTGCATAGACAATTGTATTATGTTTATTGCAGTGTGTTGTTTCTTGTGCTTTGCAAGTAGAGATCTTTAGAGTTTCTGGTTATTGCTCTGATTGCAAGAAATTAGCATATATCATGCAATTTCATATCAAATCTTCTGAGATTAATTCGCCATTAAAAACTTGTCAAAACGAATCCTTAAAATTGATTTTGCTTATCTTGGTACAAAGACAAAAGGAGTAAAGGACATGATGAACATAACATGTCTCATAGACCTTTAGACAAATAACTGACTTATGGTGTTTATTAGAATATGCGCAAAAACTTTGTCTTCTTCAGAGCATTGAATACCATCAAAGCATTGTCTTCTATCAGAGTTTTGACTTTCATCGAAGCATACATTGTTAATAAGAGTCAGACGATCAAATGTATGATGCGATTATCAGAGGCAAACAATCACTTGTTTGTCAAGTTTATTAGAGGCAGTCGGCCATATGTTAGTTATAATCATCGCATGCAAACGCGTTAGAGCGTTTCTTGTATTTTCAAGAATTTCGTAACAAATTACAAACAACAACATATACAAAGAGTTTTGCAGGAACACCACTAGAGGGAGATGGGTCATCCCTTGATGTGGCTGTTGGGAGCTTTCTAGACCGATCTCTCTTGGCTTTTTGAAGCTGCAAGATCCATAAATAGAGGATCTCAACTATTTCTCTAAAAGATGTAGAGTTTTGGGATACCAATTGCATTCCATGATCCTAGTTGTCCCTAATACAGTTGGTTACAAAAGAGAAAACCTTGTTCCATTGGGTTGAAACGTCATTAGGGTCCAAACTTTGAGCATTCCTATTACAAGTTAAGGTAATTTTGGCAATAAGGTAGGTAAGGAAAGTGTCGAGGTATAGGAAGCCATAGAGATTGATGTCTAGAGGGATAATTGAGGGCCAGGGTCAGTGTGAAAAGGTGTGGAGGGAGTTGCAGATGAGTCTTCTGATGATGTATCAAAGAATAAGTTAATGAGCACTAGAGTTTTTATTTTAGCTTCTTAGGGAGGGGGATTTACTAGGCTTGGTGAGGTGGGGTTAGATACATGGATTGAAGAGTTTGGTATTTGAGGAATGGTAGAGGAGGTAGGTGTTTGAGTTGGAGTATTATTTTTAAGAGGGAGATGATGGGTTTTGTATCATAGAGATGCAAAATGTTCAGTTACTGTAGCCTCAATCATCTCATATGATGTGTTAGAGTCGGAGAGGTAGGAGGGGTAACATGTGTAGAGTTGGAGGTGAAGGTGAAAACACGAGGAAAAAAATGTTTAATTGTGTTTTTCTAAATTGATAACTTTTTCATTATTTGATTAAATTGGTTCTAATATGATGAGTTACTTGGAGTAGAAGCAATAACAAAACTAAGGAGTGCAGGAATAAAGTGACACAAGTAATTTTTCCTAGTTCACCACAAAACTGACTACATAAAGTTCCTTTACTTAGAAGGATTTAATCAACTAATTCAAAAACTTGAATTACAAAAACCTGACCCCAAGCTAGTCTTCTCAAACAGTCTGACAACTCCGGATTTTTTAGGAACATACACACCTTGACTATACCAGCCAAATTTTCTCCACACAATCTAACAAACCCAGATTGTTGAAGGCACATTAACACCATTATCGGATCTGAATACAAAGGTTTGGACTTTAAACAGTTGCTTCTAGCAAGTTGTTTATAACATTCTAAGAAAAACACTTGGAAAATATTTCTCATTCGAACAAGTATTTCTCTATTTGAACTCTAAGATAAATTTGAAATTTTGAGCTTTAGTCCGTCTACTTTTTTCGGATTTCTCAATGATCTTCTTCTTCAGCCTTGAGTATCTATTTATAGATAAATTTAGGTCTTCAATTTAGTCCTTATAATTATGAATTGTATCTTTATTTCTAGCTTAGTCAACAATGATCTTATTCAAAAACACTTTTGAACTACATTCTTTTTGATAATAAGTTTTTTTGCCATTTCTTTACTTTTGAATCTAATCTGAGAAGTTTTTATAGATTGATTATGGTTTTATTTTGTTCAAAGTGAGTGTTTAAATTCTTCATATTGATATTGTTCGTATTTTATTAAGATCCTTACGCAAAGTCTTTAGATGAAACTTTCGCCATATTACTTGCTTTGATTTGAGCGGAAACAAAGTGTTGGATCGGTTCTTGAATTTTCACAAGTAGGAATACGACTAAGCCCAATTCAGTATTTTGTCCTTTGGCAAAAACTGAATCATGCAAATAATAAATGTATCATTTTGTGAGTGTTTTTTCTTGTAAATAATTCTTATTCATATCTTCTTGTAAATAATTCATATCTTCTTGTAATAAATCTTGTTCAAATCTTCTTGTAAATGTAGTCATATATTTTCTTCAATTATAAATTTGAATCAAATCTTATTTTATATTGTCTTAAAAAACACGAATCTTCTTTCATACTATGTGAAGTCAAATATATTGTTCTCATAAAGTAACTTTGCTAACATAAAAACTCTAAGTATAAAATCAACTTGGTTTCAACAAGAGGAAGGGAAACTACGTTGGTATGTTGGGGATAGGGTATGAGAGGTTCTGGTTCAAGAAGGAGGGCAGGATTAGTTTGCTTAGAGATTGGTTTTACCTTTTGTATCTTCCTCTGAAATAGGGTGTTTCATTTTCATTACATTAGTTTTTTCTGCTTCATCTTCTTAAATACTAATCATTTGGACAACTCTTTTCCTCTACTTTTCGAACACTTGAGACACCTTGAGCAGAGGGAGATAAACATGAGCCATTTTTTGGATGGACTACCACATCCTCAGGTATTCCAAAATCAACTATTTATTGTCTTCCTCAAAAAGAGGGGCGTAAGAGTCCTCGGCTATAGATGGAATGGTTTGAATTCCACTAGCTTGACTTGATGCCCTTATGGCATCGCTACTAGGTCGAATTCAATTCTTAGGAGAGATCCGCTACATCTAGATGATGTTGGAGATATTGAAAACTGGTGCAGATGATGAAACCAAGTGTTCATCTTGAATAATCCCTCTAACTTCCTCTAAAGCCTAAATGAAAGGAGTACACATGAGTACTGTAACATACACACATTTTATTTTATTTTTATATTTTATCTTATTAGGAGTAGAGATAAGTATTCTAGAAATTGTTGGTGATAGTTACTATTGTATTGTGTTATTTCAATTTTTGATAATAATACTAATAATAATAATAATAATAATAATAATAATAATAATAATAATAATAATAATAATATCATGAATCGGGAAACGTTAAAATTACATTAAACTGATGAGTGAATAATCAAGGTCTTAATGGGCTTAGGGTAAAATATCACGTTTCCCACTTCTACTGAAAGAAACGAAAAAACACAAAACCAACGCCTTCCATTCACAAACGCTCTATGATATAGAAAAAAGGATTTATGAGAGAAAAAGGAAGAAATTCAAGAACTAAAGGAGTTAGTGATTTATCCCCTCAAGTAAGAATTCTCTATAATCATATTAACTTTATATAACCATTTTTATTAGTAGTAGAACAAAATCCCTTATTGATATTTTGAAAAAATAAAATAAAATAGAATAAAATTGACCAATGAATATGTTTCTCTAATTATATCTTTATTTTTTTATCTTAATCAACTATCAGAAATATAGGTATTATATTTGTGTTATGATGTTTAGATAAAGTAGTAAATGGGTTAGACGGTAGGATCAATTGTTACACGGGAATGATACTATATTTGTGTTATGATGTTTAGATAAAGTAGTGAATGAGTTAGACGGTAGGATCAATTATTACACAGTAAAGAGAATGAAAGTTCTTAATATCATATATTATTAGGAACTCTATTATCTCATTATTATTGTAATAACTGTCACACTAGTAATAGATTATGTATGTCAATCTATAAAAAAAATAAAACTAAAAAGTTTTGACACTAATTGAGAAGAAAATTAATTTGTGAAGGTGTAACACATTTGGAGCAAAGACCGCTGTGTGAATAACGACACTCATATCGGTAAGGGCATCACTCCATCCGCTTTCCTACTTGAATTATATGTTATATGAATGTACTGTGATGTTGTGTATTGGTTCTGTTTGTGTGTTATCGTCAAAATGAATATTAATAATGCATGTGTTTGACATGTTCAAATTGTGGAAAATGAATGTTATAAGATACATTGTTATAATATAATTGTTGTGCTTGACATGTTGTGGTTATTCAAGGTGATTACTTTGTGCCTAAACTAGGTTGGTTTAGGACAAGGTTGAATGATTTTGGACGCTCTGGTTGAGATCTATATTGTTACTAGCAAAAGTGTCTACATTCATGCATTCATAGTTGTGTGGTGCATCAATAATTGGTTGAAGCCCACAGATCTTTGCGGGGATTTTGAGTTAGTGGTGTTGCTTGGAAGGACCCACGAAGCCCTTGCGTGGGAGGTGATATTCCAGAATCGTGCATTGACCTATAGTCTAACAAATAGGTTGTGCATTTTGGTTGATTTGTATCTTTGGTGCGCTGTGATTTTTAACTGTTTAATGAAATATATGATTCATTTATATTTTTGCTATAACAACTATATATGCATGTATATTTGTTCTGTGTTTGTTAGTTGGAGATGACCCTTATATTTGTCAGGACGTCACATATAATGTTATTTGAGCGAATAATGTCACTGTCAACCTAATAGGAGAAATGCAAGGAAGTACAATAGCATGCAGTTGGAGGCTCCGAGATACTTTTGTATCGGTGTTAGACTTGTTGGGTGAGTTTTCCATAAGTTCAAAGTTAATGACCAACTAGGATTTATGTTTGGGTAGTAAAACGTCAAGAGTTTTGGCTCTAAGAGTTTCTTTTGTTCAACGTATTAAATTTGCTTTTAGTAATTACAAATACTCTGATTCATTATGTTTGGAAATATAATTAATGAAGTTATTAATTAATTTTAAAGTAAATGAGTATTAAAGATAATCATAAATAAAGAAAAACGAATTTGACATTTTACGTTTAGAATTTCGTTAGAATATGTCTCGGAAAAGCGGGATGTTACAAGTACAACATTGATCAATCTTGGGTAGGGGATAGTCTTTATATTCCTTGTCCTAGAGTTGATGACACATGACCTCGTGTGTTCCAAAATGACGTTGGGAAGATTTTGTTACTGCAAGAGTATTTTTAATTACATTCATCTTGTTAATGTTTTGATGATAACAAATACATATAAATAAAGAACAAATATCTTCTAACTATATATGCTAATTGTGCAGATTAAAGCAAAAAGTAATGTTAATATTCAAAGTAGCCTAGATTACAAGCACTTTAGAAATCTTCTATTGCAGCAAAAACGTAAAAGAAATATTATGGAACCAAGCGCAGAAAAATGTGTCTCGCTATATAAGGCCAATCCTCTAATGACTATACGAAGGCAAAAGAAACTAAGACTTCACTTCAGCTTGACAACGTAAAGTTTGGTGACACGCGTCCGTACTATCGCAAACTTTAGTTGACTCTAGATGCAAGCAACGTAATACCTTGGTTGCCTCTGATAAACCCAACTGGATTATGTTCCTCTGATTTTGATACAGTAGCATAACAAGAATTCTTATGCCTTTAACTCTTACAAATGTAATAAGAATTCTTCTACCTCTGACTCTAACAAGCGTAACGAGCAAGTGATTATCTTTGCCTCTGATAATCTCCTTATACATCTCACTCTGAACTTTTTAGTCAACGCTCTAGAAAAAGTCAATACATCTGGCAAAGTCAATGCTCTAACTAAGTCAATGTCTCTTGAAAAGTCAATGCTCTGATAAGAGTTAATGATCTAATGATCCACGCGACATCCGTTGTTCAATATACCCTTTGTCTATGTGCATCCTCTAATAATCACCCAAAATCAATTTTCATTGATAATATACATCCTCTAATAACATGTTGAATCTGATGGTCTATAAGACAATACTCTGATTGTTCTATCCTCTGATCTCGTACCCATTATTCCTCGGATGACCATGCATATTTTAAGAAGTAATTTGTGGGAGTCAATTCTCATCTCAACAGATAGATTTACCTTCAACGGTTAAATTGTTGAAATCTATGTAGATATAGGTTGTCTTTCTGCAAAATTAAGTACATGAGTCTGACCCAAAAGTACGAAGGCCATACCCTAAAGAACCTCCAACAGAAACATCTCACCGGACACTTTTTCCTTGTATTTAAGATGAAATGGGTCTCTCATGAGAGTATGCACAATATAGAACGAAAAGTGTAATTCTAGAAAAGCCAATAACACATCATAAGCATGAATGAGTTATCCTCTTAGTAGAGAGTTAATAGAATTAATGTAAATCAGTCAACGTATTTTCATACACTTGAATTGATGTAGGATTAAATATGTAATATCCTCTCAATGAGAGTTACCTTCCTCCAAAACATATTTTGTGTCAAATCAGACACAAACTAAAACTGATGTAAATCAACCCGATAGTGGCACAACCCCTTCATTCTCAAAGAGGTATCTGAAAAGGTACAAACTGTAACGCCCCAAATTTTTTGATCCAAAAATTACTTAAAAATATTAGTTTTCTTTTAGAAATAACTATAATTTTTTTTTTAGAAGTAGTTCATCGTGTAATAATTTAAAGATGTGTCAGAAAATGACTTGATATTTTTTTTTGTAAAAGAATGTAATGCAATTTACTAAAATATTATTTATTCGTTTATTTGCAAAATTAATATTTCAGATATTAGATCAATATTCACTTATGCTCCAAAATGAAATAAAGTCTCTTTAATTGAAATTCAAAATAAGCAAGGTTGACTGAAATTAATTACATTTAATTATTTACCAGCAAATAAAATCTCACTTCCGCATTTCTATTAAAAGTCAATAATGAAAAGTAAATAAATTTACAATGTACGACAAAATTTTTAGTAATACAAAATATTATTTTTAAAGTAAAGGTCTCATTTTCCCACGCGCGTGCACCAATCAAACATCATTCATACGACTTTTGATATCATTAGTACCTAAATATTGGTGTAAGGGGTCAGTTCATCCCACAACAAAATTAAACCAAATAATAAATTAACAACCATAAAATATGAATATAAAATCTTTTCGTAATAAAAGATTTTAAAAAATTTGATTCTTTAATAGTTCTTAAAGATGTATCAAAAGTCATAGAATGTATCTAAATAAATCAAGTAGCAATCGTATAGCAAATAATTAGATCAAAATAAAATAACATAAAAATGTATGCAAGTCATGCATGCTCCTAAACATATATGATCCGGATATAACCAGCCACACAGGCGTCCACACAGAAGTCACCCATACCAATGGGAAAAATTAAACCAGCCACACAGGCGTCCACAAAGATGCATATGATATGTCATGAAATGATAATGATGCTCAAAGATACATATCACCACCCAATTAGATAATCACATAAACCACAAGCCACTTAGGCAACCACAAAGATAACAATATTTAAAATCCAATTCACCAGCCACTTAGGCAACCACAAAGATAACAATATTAAAAA
>NC_021160.2:15594148-15607361 GCF_000331145.2 Cicer arietinum | reverse complement strand
ATAATATTTAAAATGCAAATCACCAACCACTTTGGCAACCACAAAGATAAAAATATTTAAAATACAAACCACCAACCAAACCACTTAGACAACCACATAGATAGAATATTCAAAACACAAATCACAAGCCACTTATGCAACCACAAAAATAATATTATTTAAAACACAAATCAAGGTTTGCCGCTAAACACATCACAAAAATCAACTTAATCATGTTATCATAATTAAAATTAAAACTTTACACCAATTCCCCCAAGACTCATATAGATTTCTTAAAAATCAAAACTTTGAAATGAAATAGCACAAAAATCGAAACTTTAAATTAAAGACATCCTAAAAATATTACTCATGAGATCATAATAAAAATCATAGCTTTATAATTAAGTACACATAAACAACACACAAATAATAACTTTACATCAAATATATGACATCAAACATATTACTCATGTTATAATAATAAAAATCGAAATTTATAATTAAGTTTATCAAAGCAAACATATTACTCATAAAAATAAAATATTATAGTTAAATTCTTTAAGGCAATTAAAAATCAATATTTTTCTTTTAAGACAACAAGTTTTATATCAATATCTTACAAACTATTAATTTAATATCTAGCCTAACATTGCATGGGGAAAAGCCCTTACCTTAGGCGCTTTCTTTCTTAACACCTCTAAATTTGCACGAGAAATAGCTCACGAGGCAGTAATGAATTCAACACCGATAGATATTGGAATTTACGACTCAGAAAATTATTTTGAGAGTGTACGAATGACAAATAGGTGTGACAACAAGATGCCTAATGGAAACGTATGAACATATAAGCTATTTACGTTGCACTATTACCATTGATTTCTTGTCTAAAATTGAAGTGCACTTAATTCCAACATTATACTACCAATAATTACTATTTCTTTAATTTTATTAGGTTGTTACAAAGCCAATTGAAATTTATGTGTATGAGTTAATTTGAATTAACTAATAGAGTTCACCAAATATTGAAGGGTGTCACACACTAATTTTAGTTAAATAAATAAATTAGAGATTGTCACATCACCCTTTTAATTTTTTTATCTAATAGTTACGAAACCAAAAATTTCATAAAATTATTTTTGTAGACAATTATAATAAAATTATAATTTTAGTTTAAAAGAGATGAATGCATGAGATACAAAAGGGACAATAGTCTTTTTGTGTCCTCTCTTAATTGCACAAAAAACTTATAATTAAATTTATAATCTTCCTTTAAAAAATAAATTAAGGGTGTTTAAAATGAATTAATGCACATTATGTCAAGAAAACACCATGAATTGTCATAAAATCTTGTTATAAAGGAGAGTAAAAGAATGAGTCAAGTCACTAATTTTTGTTTTTATAGGATGGACCAAAAATATTTTCAAAACACTTATACATAAAGGTTGGTTTCACTAACTCTATAATATCTCCTAAAATAAATACTTATTTGGTTGCAAATAAAACTAACAAACAATATAACTTATATAAATTCTAATTTAATTAAATAATTCAACTGATATTTTATCAACTAAAATAAATCAAGTAAGACAAGAATACCACTCAGACATACAAATATAAAACAAACATATCTAACACATCAATTTCATGATTATCGAAACTAATCAAATAAAAAAAAATGTCCATTTATGAAATAATGATATCATAAATAGTCCCCATGTAATTGTCACGTCAAAACAATTAAATAAAAATGAAGATTATAATTATTTAGGTAGAATAGAGTGTGATAAATTTAATTTAATTTATTTACACATAGAATAATTATTAATTTAATAATAACAATTACTAAAAAGATACATATATAATATATATGAAAATTTTGGGGTGTTACACAAACAACCTTCATGAAACTCAACGTCGGGATGCTAGTATGTTAAAGAATGGATCTAATAACGAAATCCTGGAGAGGCTATAGAAAAATACTTAAAGCCTCAAGAGGCTAAAATAAGAATACTTGTACAATTATTTATTGGAAATAGTGAATTAAGTCTTCGAATGTATTGTGGCAAAATATCTTCGTTAGGGGAGGATTAGAGGTAGCAACAAATTGTTTTGAACTAGTATAAAAAATATATGTGTCTCTTTAGTCTCTTTTATTTATTTCCTTTTTAGTTCTTTATGATTCAACCTTATTCTCATTAAACCTCTTTCAATAGTAAGTTGAATCTTTTGATAAAGAAACTTCTTTGTAAGAAAAGCAAATAGTTTTTAAAATGGTATACACAATTCAATCAGAATTTGTCATGATCCTATTATAGATGTTCCATATTAGACCCTTTTGATCTTTGCTTACATGATCCACAAACCCACCTTTGGGTACCACACACCCAATCAGAATTTTGAAAAGAACTATGTACTCAAGTTTTAAGTGTGCAGACTTAGAGTTCACTTTAGGATATTCAAATAGATTTTTATTGATTATGGATGATCCAACCTTTGACTCATACCAATTTTCAAGCAACATACCTTCATATAAACATCTTGTAATGGCAGCGAGGGATTTATGAGTGATCTTGATTAGAAGCCCTAACATAGTGCTCGATACTTCACGATTTGTGTTTGCATCAGCGAATATCCAAAATTCTTTAACTAGAATATCTAAATCTACATCTTGTTCTAGGTTAAAGTACTCAGACCAACCCACACCAGCAAAATCCTCAATAAAATCAAACTCGTTTTCAGCAATGTTTGCGAAGTTGACCTTGAGTTCATGAAGAATTTCCAACTGATAAAGATTACATTACATGGAGGGAACATATGAGACGTTGTTGAGTGAACGGTTTGAGGATGAACTCGAAGTCATTGAAGTAGGAGAGATTTAGAGATATCCAGGGAAGTTTGACGGTTTGAAAGAGAGAAAGTGTGGGAGTATGTGAATGATTGTGACTGAAAAATGGGTTTTATAAAGAAAAAAAAGGTAGAGTTTCAAACCCCATTACTAGTGTAATATCCTAGCCCCTTACTTTTACTTGCATTGTTAATCACGACCTTCCTGCCCTCTTTCTCTCAATAGAAAATATCGAGTTTTTGTCTTCCATGGGAATCGAACTCGATACCTAAGGGATAAGTACCACCCTCCATTCATTACCATTATCAATTGAGCTCAATTATTGAAAGGCTTTTTCGTACTTAATAGAATTGCAGATTATATCCTATGAAGTTTTTGGAACATTTTCTTTCAAAGTTAGATTTTCCCTTTTTATGTTTTAAAATTCTTTTTAAAAGGAACTGCATTTATTTTTAATATGTCATGAGATTTTCTAAGACACTTAAGTTTTAAAGGAACCTTGTGATTTTTGTTGAGAAACTCATTTAACATATCTATAAGTTCATTACAAGATAGGTAAAAAAATACCTCAATTTCTTCATCAACATATTCATTTTAGAGTTAGGGTTAGAGTGAGTATATGTCGTCAAAGCCATGTTTGCATGATCATCATCTTCATCAAATGATTCACCGAAGTCATCTCAAGTAGCCATCAAACATTTCTTTTTAACCTTGAAGTCTTTTCTTTGGGATTTTCCTTTATCAAGATTAGAATATTTTGATTTGAAATGACTTGGTTCTTTGCACTCATAGTAGATGAGTCGTTTCTTTGAAATCTCTTTTTGAAAAAGATGTCTTGTTGTTGTTCCATTGTGTTATGAAGGTGTTGGCAAACACAAAAAAGGAGGGTTTGAATTATAATTGTCGTTTCTTTAAGGTACTTCGATTTCATCATAAAAAATGTTCTTTATCATAACATTAAACTTGCTTTTAAAAGTAGGTTTAGAAAAAAGTAAGATTGAATCATAAAAAACTAAGATGCAAGAAATAAAAGAGGATAAAGTAGACACATACATTCTATACTAGTTCATAACAAACTGTTGCTACATCTAGTCCTCTTATTACAGAGAGATTTCGCCTCAATATATTCGAGCTTAATCACTATTTCTATAAATATCATACAAGTATTCTCTACTCTATTTCTTCAGGCTTTGAGTATTTTTCTCTAACCTCTTTAGGCTGCCGTCCTCAAAACCTTCCTCAACCCTCTTGCATTTTGTCGTTGAGGTTCATGAGAGTCATTGTACCTTTTCAGGTACTTCTTAAGGATGAGAAGGTTGTTGCCACTATCAAACTGATTTACATAACTTCTAATTTGTGTTTGATTTGACAGAAAGTTTGTTTTTCGAATTATAACTCTCATTGAGAGAATGTTAGAAATTAAGTCCTATATTAGTACAAGTGTTTGAGAACACTTTGACTTATTTACATCAACTCTAATAACTCTCTATGAGAGCATAATTCACTCATTCTCTTAGTTTGACATGTTCTTGGCTTTTTCATATTTTTTTTTAACACATAGCCTTTTTCATTTTCTCTATCACGCTGTGTTGTAATGGACTGAGTGAGTTCTTCTTAAATACGAAGATGAAGTGTTTGTTGAGAATGTTATTGTTGGAAAACTTCAATCACCATTTAAGGCAAATAAGTCTTTAATATGTATCCATATATATCTCCGTGAATGATTCTACAGATCTTGGTATTGAGGACAGGGAAGTAGATGATACTTTGATCGAATCAAATCTTAAAGACTTTCAGGGTGTTGAGGACAGGGAAACAGATGATACTTTGATCAAATCAAATTTTAAAGACTTTCAAACAAGTAGCAGATTCAAAATGTTCATTAGATAATGTATAAATGCTTTGTCTTCTTTAGAGCGTTGACTTCTTCAAAACGTTGACTTTCATCATAGCGTTGACATTTTTAAAGTGTTGACTTCTTAATAGTACGATAGCCAGATGATTGATGTGATTATTAAAGACATGTGCAATTACTTATTTGTCATGCTTATCAGAGATGGACGATCAAGCGCTTGTTGAATTCATCAAAGGCAGACGAGCAATCACTTATTGAATTCATCAGAGACACATGAATAGATGTTTGTTAGATTCTTTGGAGTGAAAAAATTTATAATAAAATGACTAAATACTTTAAAAATCACTTTTTTTTTAAATATAACAAATCGAGCTCTTTTGAACATCATTATGCATTTTTCAAGTGTAACAGGATCACACCACTCTTTCATGTTTTATTTTTCGTGCATGGCAAGTGATGGAATGAATTGTCAGAATGCATAGGAGTTGACAAGGTCATTAAATACTTTTATTTTGGAAAATGACCAAACATCTTCATTGAAAATGAAAGAATAATGACAAACGAAGTGACCCCACATTACCTACTTTCTTCTTTCTATTTTCCTTGAAGGATTTGAATTTTCTTAATTGGCACACCGTTTTGATCATTTTAATGTATTCTCCGCGGTTTTCACTATCATTAATTTTCTCTTTTCGCACACCATATCTGAGTCCAAATTATTTGGAACCTCGTTCATATTATTCTAAGAAAACACAATTCTTTTCACTTTTTAATCTTCTGATTTCTAATTAAATAAATCCAAATAATTTAGAATTTGATCGATAAATAAAATTTAATCAAAAATTAATTCAATTAAAATTTTTTTGCATATAACAAAGATAAATGTTGAATTTATAAATAAAAAAATTATTTTAAAATCTATTTTGTAAAAAATAAATTAGACCTAATATAAAATTTAATACAATATTATTGTATATCTATTAGATGACATTACTAAGTCCCATATATAAAATAAAGATACAAACTGAAATGATTCTATAAAGTATCACCCCACATTATAAGCTATGATGGGTCCAACTCAATATATAAAACCTATTATTACATTACATATTATTTGATTCCCTAAAAAGAATTGAAAGATAACAAATTCCTTAGTTTGAGTCATAAAAACACAAACAACCTTTATATCCGCGGAATGAGCCCTGAACCACCACACATATAACATATAGGACCCACACTAATCTAATTATAATCTCAATTTTATGCAAATAGGATCTTCATTTAATCAAGTTCATTCTATCTGTGCATTTTTCTATTTTTAATTGGCCACAAAGATATAGTATAGTATAGGATTGTTGTGTTTCCTTCTATAAAAATTTGCTTTTACCTTTCAATTCAAATTTATATGTTCATTGCCTTATATTTAATTACCACTCGAAAAATATTATGTAACTGGGAAAAATATTAGTTTGTTATTTCTAACAAAATTTATTTTAAATTTTAAAATAAAATTATCATTGACTTTAATTACTATTTAGTCAAACAATCATCACGTTGAATCGTCTTTTATTTAAAATCAACCTATGAGCTACATGAATCATATAATAGATAATTTAACATTAATTTGTAACTTATTTTTGTTTGAGACTTCGAGCCCTCTAATACAGCAATTGCCTTTACCGCGTGGTGTAGCTCTTAGAAAGATGTTAGCTTTTTGTATAATAATCTTAATTATACGTGCAAGTTCTTGTGTTAATCTGTTTAGATGTTGATTTGTGTTATATTATATATAACAAGTTGATATAATTACAAATTGTGTTACATCTTCTAGAAACACCAATCCAACTAATTTTGCAAGCAGACCAACCAAGTGCTTTATTTTCAATACTCCGAAGAACAAACACTTTAGTAACGTAAAAAAACACGTTTAGAAAAAAACAATTATACATATGACAATTACAATTTACAAACACGGATTGACATAATTGCCCTCTGACTTTATCACTGAAAAATGGGAGATATTAAATAACCCTTTTTGTACTATATGTTTCATTAAATTGTTGAAGCGTGACATCTCCCTATTTTGTGTGATTTTAATTGATTATTGATTATGAAGCTTACAACTTCTACTCGAAGTTTGGTTTATTAGAGAAAGTGTTAATTGTGCACATTCAAACAACAACCTATGTTACAAAAAGGTCAACGCATACCAAAAAAACATAGAAGAAAATGAAATTTGTAGCTTCTTTTGGTTCCGTGAAATTGTGCATGACTTCATTTAATTTAAAATTAGAAAACGAAAGTAACGATTCTTGAAGGTTAGAAAATATGACAAGGCAAAAGTTTCACTTTTTCAAATTTATATCCACAAATGCATTAAAGTCAAGCGGCAAGGGTAGCTATGTCATTTTCCATTAACCAACATGGTAGACTTAGGATACTCGCTTCCCCATTTATCAAATAATGTTAAACAATGTTTAGATCCTTCTTCCTTGTCAAACAAACAATCAAACAACTACAAATTAAGATAATGTAACATAATTAGTAGATAATTAAGTTTTTTAAACATGTAATCTCATTTGAAAAACTAGACATCGAAAAATTAAAGAGCACAATCAAATACTAAAATATAATAATAACACGTAAATATTTCTATTATATAAATTTATCTCAAACACTATATGACTTACTCAAATTCTCTAAAGTAAATATATGAATTACAATTATCATGACACTCTAAGATAAGAGTATCAAAGAAAAAAAAAATATTCAAACTCAAATTGTTTTTTCAATGGGAGTGTTTTTGTAATAAGAGTTGAGAGAACGAATGTTAATCATTGATCAAGTCATGAATGGTTAAGATTAAAACAAAAAGACATGTGACTTTCTTAAGTAATCATGTGACATTTTCAATCATGACTATCCATATATAATTGTATGGTCAAAATTTAATTCTCTCACTCTCTCGTATTAAAACCCATCTTACTTGACACAACACACACACACACACACACATATATATATATATATATACACATCTTACCATTCCGTCTTCTCTATGGCAATGATTCACATCAAAAGTATTTCGTCGATAAAATAAACACACAAGTTTGAAAATGAAAATACAATATTTTTACAAAATAAGGGGTTGTTTATTTTGTGAAAATATGTTTTGTTTTTATTTTTTAAATTGTGTTTTTTTCCTTGATGAGGCTCTTGAAGTAAATTATTATCAGAAAGATAAGATAAAATGTTAGTCAATAATAATATAATTTTGTAAATAATAAAAATAATTTTTTGATATTTATAAAAATATAAACAATCATTCCCTTTAAAATTATTTTACCTTTTTATTAACAAATAAAATTAACATAAACATTAAAAAATAAAAAATAAAAAATATTTTCACAATGTGCTTTCATCTTAAGAGTAAGAAGATGTGATGAGACTTACTCATTGAAAAATTGAGTTAGGCCAAGTAATATACTGGTACAACTACAACCCTTAAAATATATATGTTACATTTATATGTATGAACAAAGAATAAAATTCCATCGCATACACGACCAAGACAAAAAGAAATTAGAGGAAAAATTCAACGTAGGTAATATATAAAAACAAGGCCCATAACCTCATTTCTCTATGAGCAGTTGAAGATTTTGAATACTAACTCTCTCTCTCTCTCTCTTCCAAAGTCTCAAAACTCATTTCCAAATTTTTCATCTCTCTCTTCCTACCTAATCCATCACATATTCTCACCAATATAACCTTCCTCAAATATATATATATATACACACAAACATTTCAATATCAAATACAAACTATATGTGAATATTAATTGTAGATTACTCTAGTAGCTACAATTAAAACTTATTTACTCTTGAAATAACATGACAATGATGAAAATGATATTGAAAACAATTTTGCCATCAAGTTGTTTCAAAGGTGAGTATCCATCACCAAAGTCAAAGAAAGTGGTATCAACAAAACCAAGAAGTTCTTCAATATCATCTCATAGGATTCCTATAACGGAGTTGAGTAATCCAAACTCAACACTTTCAGAGGATCTATCTATTTCTCTAGCAGGAACAAATATTCATGCTTTTACAGTTGCTGAGCTTAAGATAATCACACAACAATTTTCTTCAAGTAATTTTCTTGGGGAAGGTGGGTTTGGTCCTGTTCATAAGGGGTTTATAGATGATAAACTAAGGTATGGTTTGAAGGCTCAACCGGTTGCTGTTAAGCTTTTGGATTTGGAAAGCAAACAAGGTCACAAAGAGTGGTTGGTAAGTACTTTTTTTTTTAATTTGGACCTTCTTTTTCACCTTACATCACATGCACTTCATACAAACTATACTTTCAAAAATTAATTACAGTTTTTCTGTCTTCAAGGAGTATACTACAGAAAAAAAAATACAGTTTTTTAAATAAATAAAAATTTTGCGCGTAAATTTTAAAATCTAATTCTGATCTCTCTAATTTGCAATTTACAATTTTAACCTTTTAATTTTATTTTATTTTAAATGATTTATCTTCTTTAATTTTGACTCAGTCAATATTAATATAGAATTTTTTTCAATAATTATATAGACATATTTAAAAAATTGTCAACTCCAATATTCTATTTTATGTTTATTTTAATTAATAATCAAATTTGATAATTTTAAAATAAATAAAAATAAGCTGACAATATTAAAAAATAAACTCTCATTTTATAGAAAAAAATAAATAAAGTAAGTAAGAATTTTCTTTTTAAGATTGAATTTACCGAGTCAAAATAAAATAGCAATTTTTTAACTAGGGAGTCAAAATTGTCCATTTTCAAAAAATAAGATAGTCAAAAATATATTTTAGCACTTTTTTAATTTCAGAAAACATTAAAGTAGGTAGTTCTTTTGTATATTTTTTTTATCGTAAAAAAGATAGTATATTATATCGTAACAACTGTAAGGGCTCGGTTCGAACCTGAGACAAAACATCCAACTTAATAATATCGACATTTATCTAACTTAATAATATCGATATTTATCTATTGAGTTAGGGATTAAAGACATTTCTCTTATATATTTTAGTGGTGTTATTATGTCATTTTGTACATTAACAAACACAACCAACAGTTTATTATAATTATTTCGTTTAACAATCATTTTTTTAAAATAATCAATTTTTTTATGTTTGTTACAGTTTTTTGAAAATATGATAATTTAGAAAAAATTCTAAAAACCGTCTCAAATAAAAAATTCTTTTTAGTAGATTTAAAAAAAAATCATTTTTATAATTTTTATAAATAATTTATGATTTTTCCATAAAATCTTTAAAAAAGTAATCTCTAAATTATTAAATACAAAAATCACTTATTTTTATAATATGTAACAAATGAACCCAAAATAGAAATAACGTGATTATGTACACTTTAATTAGTTTGAGTTCTGATGATTTGATTTTGTAACTTGTTAACAGACTGAAGTTGTTGTTCTGGGGCAATTGACTCATCCACACCTTGTGAAGCTAATAGGATACTGTTGTGAAGATGAACATAGGCTTTTGGTATATGAATATTTACCAAGAGGAAGTTTGGAAAATCAATTATTTAGAAGTAAGATTTATTTATGTTACAATAATGTGATTCTTAAAGTTCCATATATCTTTGGAAGTAGAAAAGAATATTAACCTTTGTTTTAATTTTTGTGGTAAATTATTTTAGGATTCTCAGCATCATTACCATGGTCAACAAGAATGAAAATAGCTGTTGGAGCTGCAAAAGGTTTAGCCTTTCTTCATGAAGCAGAGAAACCAGTTATTTTTAGAGATTTCAAAGCTTCAAACATCTTGTTAGACTCTGTATGTATCACACTTCCTTTATTATTTCATTAATCAAACAATCTACTTCATTTACATTGTTAGTTTTAAAATGTTTTATACACAAATTCAATTATAGCTCTATTTGTTATAAACTATTAAAAAATTATTTTATAATTTATAATTATTTTAAAAAAACAATAAAAGTTATTTGGTGTCAATTTATCGTAATAAAAATCACTTTTTAAAAAAAATTATCTACCAAAAATATTTTGATGATCTAGTTAAAAAATATTTTTTATAAGAATCTAGTCAAAATAATTTTTTACTTGAAGCAGTTTTTCAGATTCTAATTTTTTGTTATAACTGTAAATTAATAAAACTTAATGCAACTTTTTTTAGAAAAATATATTATTTTTAAAAATTAAATTGTAACAATCATACCTTATATCTTACTATTATGTGACTTTTTTATATTATTTTCTAAAATATATCTATACTTAATTATATTGTAAGATATGATTTGATAGGTGTGAGAAAAAAAATAATGACATGTCAATTAAACTATTAATTAATTAAACCTCTTTCATTAA
Organism: Cicer arietinum; assembly: GCF_000331145.2. Lineage (NCBI taxonomy): Eukaryota > Viridiplantae > Streptophyta > Magnoliopsida > Fabales > Fabaceae > Cicer > Cicer arietinum. Next base: position 15,596,287 of record NC_021160.2, on the reverse strand, counting down.
TTATTATACTCATAATTTTTATTTTATTTTATTTTTCAGGATTATAATCCAAAACTCTCTGACTTTGGGTTGGCAAAAGATGGCCCTGAAGGAGATGACACCCACGTTTCAACCAGAGTTATGGGTACTCAAGGTTATGCTGCCCCAGAATATGTCATGACAGGTAAAATTAAAAACATGTTGAATTAGTTTAATGTTGTCTTAATTGTGTTTAATAGATACACTCACACAAACAAAACAAAAAAAGCTTTCAATAAATTTTCCCTTATAGTATTAAATAGCTCTTAAAAAGCACTTGTGCCTTGTGTAGTACGTAGCACGATCTAAAATATTCTTTACATAGCTCTCAATATATTAATATACTAATGTACCTCTTTTCTTTCTTTCTAAAAGAGTAAAACTCGCACACAATATATTAATGCACTTAAAATCCCTTAATAACTATTTTATTAGGTTTAATTATAAATTAAGTAATTATAAATTTGGGTTTTCACTTTTAGTTATGTTACATGTATTTTTGTTAATTTTGTCGATCTGGATCAAATATTTAAAGAATGACAATTAAAATTGAAAATAATCATTCTGGAAAATGTCAAAAACGTAACATAATGATTTTTTTTAATGGAGCTATAATAATAATGATGTATGATAAATTAATAGTGATGAATATGGATATTGATTAACTTGAGCTAGAACTCTTGTGACTAAATCAATTTTTATTTTAATAATGTTTTCTTATAGGTCACTTGACAGCCAAGAGTGACGTGTACAGCTTTGGAGTAGTTTTATTGGAGTTACTAACAGGAAGAAAATCAGTGGACAAAAATCGTCCTCCAAGGGAACAAAACCTAGTAGATTGGGCTAGACCAATGTTAAATGATTCAAGAAAAATTAGCAAATTAATGGATCCAAAACTTGAAGGACAATATTCCGAAATGGGCACTAAAAAAGCAGCTTCATTGGCTTTTCAATGCCTTAGCCATAGACCAAAGAGTAGGCCCACAATGAGCAATGTTGTTAAGATTTTGGAACCTTTACAAGATTTTGATGATATTCCAATGGGACCTTTTGTTTACCATGCTCCAATTGATAACATTGAAGTGAATAAAGAAAAAGAAGTTAAGGAATATGAAACACCTAAGGAGAGGAATAGGGAAAATGGTCGCTATCATAGGAACGGTCATCGGCATCATCCACTTAAGTCTCCTAAATCGCCGAATCCTCAATTACAACTGCAATTACAGGCACGACAACGTTTGCAAAATGACAGACACCGAAATGGTAGAGGAAGCAGGTCGAATCCTCCTTCGCCGCATACAAAAGGCTAGGCAAACAAAAATTTATATTTTGTACATAAATAGATATTTGGATTTTAATAGTGTACAAAATACTATAGCCTAAGAGTAGACAAAGACAAGGGAGAAAAAATAAGTGTGGGCGTGTAATTGTCGTGGACATCACATGGAAGATTAAGATATATATGCTTGAGTTATTAGTTTTATTTTTTTATTCTTCAATTTAAAGAGGAATTAATAATTATTTTAAGTTTGTGTATATACAAATATAGAATAATACATTTTGCTTCTTGGTGAAAACAAAGAATGGTTCAACAAATGGACAATGACCTATTAGGATTTGTTGAACAAGTTAAATTTAAGATCTTTCAACACTGAGGATTACAGCTAAGTGATTTGACCAAAGGTATGTAATTGAGAATTGGAAAATTGGGTAACATGCCACTAAGCCGCTAAACCCAAGTCCGAGTCCTATTATCTCTATACATATAAGCTACTATAACATACATCACATTTATTTATAAAAAATTAATCTGAAATTATTTACTATGTCAATTACTCATATCCAAATTATTTTATTTAATAAAAATTCATGGAACGCTAATTTTAAATTATATTAATAATATATTAAATAATTATATATTCAAATAAAATTTTATTCATATGATTTATATAATAATATATTTCAATCCAAGGGAAATTTTGTAACACGAATATCCGTTAAAAAATTATTCAAGATGTCATAATTTAAATTTGAGACAATGGTGTCAATTTATCATAACTTATATATATATATATATATATATATATATGTATATATATATATATATATATATATATATTA
>NC_021160.2:15514221-15593920 GCF_000331145.2 Cicer arietinum | reverse complement strand
TATATATATATATATTAAGTAATAGAAAAAAGAAATCCAAAAAAGTAAAATAGAAGGAAAAAAAGTGGTACATTTTGAGATATTTTGTAGAAAATATATTAAAGAAAGAAAGATAAAAAATTTGTGTATTTGTTTGGAATGAGTAAAAAGTAGAGAAAATAATATAATATATTTTTAAATAATTAACAAAATATTTTCCAATAAAGCAAGAATATTTTACATTAGTTTTTTAAAATTTTAACATCAGTTTTAATAATAGAAAAAATTGGTGTAATAGTAATAAGTCTTGTAAAGAGGGATTTTTTATACCAATTTTTTAATTCGGTGTAAAAAACACTAATTCAGATTAGTTTTACCACTAAATCGACCTTAAAAGTGAAAAATTCGGATCAAAATCTCCAAATTTAATACTATAAATCAATTTATTTTATAATTGTTTTTATAAAATATTGGTGTTATAAGTCGGTTTATAACACTAATTTTTAGATAAAAAAAATGTGTTATAAGTGTTCTTATCGCAATTGTTTTAATGTAAAATTCAGTGTTGTATGTTATTGAGTGTGCCCAAACTAGTTTGATGAGTCTTCATCAACTTTTGTTTTTTTAGCATCTTGTAAACAAGTTTTGTTTTAACTTTCAGTCATACTAGTTAGTTTTATAATTATTTGAAGAAGAAGAAGAAGAGGAATTCGAATCTTCTTAGATTATTTCTAAATATTTTGATACTAACTTTTTAACTAGATAAGTTCTCAAAATTTTCTCATTTTGTTTTGATGTTACATGTCAAATACGTTAAGGAATGGACACTTAGAAAGTTACAAAGGGTTAGTGATGGCACAATGTGATCTCAGATTGCAAAATTGCCTTTTGATTGGAGCTAGAGCACAACAATAAGGACAGGGGGCGCATTGCGCTAGTCACTGTGCTATAGTGCACATCCTGGCACAACTCATCATCTCTAAGTGCATTGTGTTGCACCATATATATTGGTGTAGTACATAACGCCTAGACCATTATTTAAGTTAGGATTCAGATTTTTGGATGCAAAGTAGAATGCAGTTACACGTTAGAGGAGGTCTAGTGTAACCTTTATGTGTAATTTTATTCTCACTATGTATCTTTTATCAAACAATATGAGTAGTTAATTTATCCATTGATTAGGGATTCGATGAATCATCTTGAATCTTGTAGTTCTAGTTTTTGTATGATATTTATGCAATTACAACGTATTTGATTATTCATATATTTGTATTCTTAATATTTTTTTGATTGGTCATCATATAATTGAACCTACTTATTATTTCGTCATTTGAAGGGAAACTATTAACATTTGTTTAATAAATTAATGTTTATTTATGTTTTGAGTACCGAGATCACATAAGGAATTAGGATTTGGTGTCCTAAAAAGAGATTTTGAGCTAACACCATTACGTGCAACCAGAAAATTAACACAAAGCTCTCAAAAAAATTTATACTAGAATATTGAATTCTGATGTTAGAATGTTGTGATATTTATTTGAAATGGTTGATTTACTGATTTTGATATTATGAGCACACTAGGGTTTAACTTGATGTTATAGTTTTAAACTTTAAGAACTTATTAGTGATTTACTATGGTACTAATAAAAAATGATCAAGTGATAGTTTTTAAAAGAAGTATTTCAATAGTGAAATTCTTGAATTATTTTTATGTATTATCATTGTCGAAATGTATATTTAAGTTTAATATGAGAATGTAACATGTGATATGTAAATATTTTCTTTTTATATGAGTTAACATAACCAAATTGTATGCATGTAGATTGGTTTGTATACATAGACTAAAACTTATTTTATTAATTTATAAATTATTATAAATATTTTTTTTTATTAAAGACCTAATTTTTAAAATTAGAACATGCCTCCAAAAAATTTAAGACAATCATATATATATATATATATGATTATGTAATTGAGGAATTCAGTAAAAAAAAATTAGAACACATTTATCCATCAACATTACCCGACATTGTTTCTTGAAAAAAAATTGTTTCATCTTTAGTATTACAATTAGAGGGTGGAAAATCAACCTTATCTCATTTAATCTTTTTAAGTCTTTTACCGATTGACCTTTATCAGCCAGAATATTATAATAATTTTATGTATAATTTTTTTATATCAATAATTTTATGTATAATTTTATATCAATAACTTTATTTATAATATTATAATAATTTTATGTATAATTTTTTTTTTGTGATATTCAATTTTAGAGTCAGAGACAAGCTTTAAATTATGAGTGTGACTACTATGTCATATTACATATGTTGAACATTGTAATAATCGGTATTGTTGATTTATGGACGCAGGTCAAATTTTTTACAAGTTGATATTAATTGTAATTTTTTTTTGTATGATAAAAAATTACAAGTTGTTATTGATTGTGTTGTTAATGTCCATATGATATAAAATTATGATCCAGTCAATATTGATTGTCTTCTTTTTTGTTCAAATATTTAATGACTTGAGATCATTTCATTCGAATCAAATTAAAGAAGTTCAACAAAATTGTATGAATACAATGTTTGAATAGTTGTGTATTGAATATTGATTTTGTAATTTTGTTAGTGGACATCTAAATCATCTGAAGCAGAACCCAACCTTATAATTTCATGTGTTAAGCATATGATTTTTCCGTCTTGTCAAGAGTAGTCAGAAATGGGAGACATATTATTTGTACTCTATATTTTGTATGAACTTTTGCTATTATATATTTTGGTTATTAGATAGTTGTATAAAATTGTGGTTGCAAGTACAAAATGATTTAAAATTCAGTACGAAATATTGTATGTATGATGGAGTAGGAGCAGTAAAACCCCTTTTGTTATCCGAGTGTTACGACTTTGTTGCATTACCAAACGAATAACAATTTCTATGAAGACGATTTCTAATTATCATTTCATTGCTTGAGCAATTTGATACAATTGTCATAGAGTTGTCAAATTTTTTATGCCTTAGTTGGGGTTTGTTGATTAATCTAATGACAACGAAAAGTATTCATACTTAGTTTTATTCTATTTTATTTATTTTCTTTGATTCTAAAATTTGAAGAATATATATATATATATATATATATTCATTCTTTTTCTCTTTGGAGTGCTCTAAATTGCCATTGTCTTTTCTCTGTTGCTTAAGATTTTCTGAGTAGTATATGTGGAGTGAAAGTTCAGGATTACTATTCGATCTGAAAATTGAAAAAACTGCGAAGCTAAATAGGAGAGTTAGAGAAGCAAAACAAACAAAAATAGAAGCATTGAAAGAAATACTTGCTATTGAAACTCTGCCTAGGGATTCTGATATTGAGTTAGAAGATATGGATCCAGCACCACCATTGCCATCTTGACATGTTCTTGGATATTTCGGTAGAAGAAAGGCTCGTGGATAGATGACGCATGGATTTCAAGTTGCGAGGACAGTACATTTTGAAGTTAAGTCATTTGTGTTGAGTGCCTTGAAGAATGAGCAATTTCCGGGTGTTGAGGTTGAAAACCCGAATTAGGACCTGACAAAATTATTTGAGATATGTGGTACAACCAGCCCTCTCGGTGGGACTTAAGATGCAAAAAGGATAGAGTTGTTTTATTTCACTTTAACGAGGAAAGCTAAATATTATATTTCATCTATTCCATCTACAATCCGTACTTGGGATGAGTTGGAGGAAAAATTTCTTAATAGGTACTTTCCAATGTCCAAATTTATTAAGCAAGAAATGAAATTATGAGCTTTTGAGCTAAAGAATGCTGAGAATTTATATAATGCTAGGGAGAGGTATATATTTCTTGTGAAGAGGTGTCTCAATCATCACAAGAGAAGCAAACATGTGTCAACAAGAGTTAAGCGACCTGAATGAAAGACCTTGAAATGCAAGTGGGATAGTTATCCAAGCAAATGGCAAAAAAGACTAGTGGGAGGGCAATACAGTTGATAATCCCAAGAATGAAAGTTGCAAGGTCATTAGTTTGAGAAGTGGAAAACTGATTCCACCACCTATTCAAAAACCACAATAGAAAAAATGAATTAGGTGATGGGAAGTCAACGAGAGAAAGAGAAGATGGAAGAAGCTGAAGTTGAGAATACATAGGTCAATGAGGATGTGAGTAGATCCAAATTGATTGATGAAAGTTCATTGTTGAAAAAGTCACAAAATGAAGAAAGAAGGGGGACAAGCCTCAAATCATTCCTCCTTATGTGAAATTACTAAGTTCATGGAGATTTTCTCTCGATACGCTAAATTCATGAAGAAATTGTTAAGCACAAAGAAGAAATTCATTGAAGAAACAATTGCAATGATTGAGAAGGGCAGCACTACAATGCCGTTTTTAAATTATCTCTTAACTAATTGATTCATAAAAAATAATTTTTAATTATCTCTTTAACTAATTGATTCTTGAATCTACACCAAAGGGCAAATACGTTCACATTACTGAATTGGCACTACTAAACAAATTAATAAATTCAGTAAAAAAAAAACGAATGAATAAAATCAAATTTTCAATAAAATTGATAATATTACATAAAATCATGATAAAACTTCAAGTTAGCTGCCTACTAACTAATGCAGTCCTCCTCTTATTTGACCTCAGGATCAGATAGGTGTATTTGGATTAAAAAAATTGAAATAGGAAAAGTTAACCAGAGCTGAATAGGTGTGTTTGAACAAAATTAAAGATGTCTGCAGGGTCTAGGAATTATGGGTGTTCAAAAAAACCAAAAACTGAACTAAACTGCCGAACCGAACCAAATTGGTTTTGAACTGAACTGGTTTAAGAACCAAACTGTTTTCGAACTGATTTTGTAAAACTAAAACTAAACCGAACCGGTTTTTCAATTCAAAAAACAAACCAAACCGGTTATTTGTTAAAAAAACTTGAACCGAATTTTTTTTAGAAGTAATTAAAGGTAATTATGTAAATTTTGACCTATATGAACAAAAAAATTAAGTTAAACCAATTCAGTTCGATTCAAAATAATAAACCAGTTCACCACTTTTATAAACCGGTTTGATTCGGTTCTTTGAACTGAAAACAGGTTCAGTTTGATTTTCCAATCTAAAAACCAATTCGGTTCAATTTTCAAACGGTTTTAGTTCAGAACTGAACTTTGCCCACCCCTACTAAGAATAGCCTCTTTAAGGCACAATATACAACTTCCCTCGAAGAGGAATATGCAAATTCTCAACTAGAGGTAGACTTTACCCAATCGGCCATACAGTATACTTATTTCATCTTCTCTTGTATGGGAAACTCCTCTCTATATATCTATCTCTCTCTTGTACTTTATATATGCCCAGAAAGAATTAACAAATTCATATGGTTTTCCTTCAGGTCCATGTCGAAAACTATTGTTACAACCTCGGAGACCATGGGAGCCAAAAAAGATGAATAGAAAACCTTATTTCAACAGAAGAATTTAAACCCAAAGGCAACCATTTAGCCAATGATAAATTGAACTTCATGCGTGAAATTTTGTTCAACATGACACACCATATCTCGTTAAATATTGGTGATATCCGGCGAGCTTTAAACTTGTAAACAATCGATCTGTACTCATTGACTGAATCGTGAAACTCGGACCTCTCCAATTACTGCAAAAATATAAGTGTGCTTTGTCTCTGAACCTGCAAGGCCAAAAAATATAGGTTTCAGTGATTCAAACAAATAATAATAAATAAATCATCATTATTGCTGATTCAAACAAATAATAACAAGTAAATCATCATTATTGCTGATTCAAACAAATAATAATAAGTAAATCATCAAATTTCAGCTACCTTGAGTTAAACTATTAGAATATCCAGATTCAATAGGAAAAAATATGAACTTATTCTCTACAGTGTAGGAAAACCTTTACTTGTGATGAATCTGAACAGCTTAAGGCTACATAAACACTACGGTCCCTTCACATCATATGCCTGAAACATGAGTTATTAATTTCAAACCTAAGTAACTCATATTTCCAGCATAGAGTCAAAAGTTCCATGATATCCAGGCCTATGTGCTTAATTCCAAGGATTTTCCCATGCAAAATTCAAAACAACCCATGAAAAACCTATTGATCTGCTCCACTGAGTCTGAAATGTTACAGGTTTGGTACAATTTTGGTGGTAAACGGAAGAAGAGACGGGTCCATATATAATGTAATTTAATTACAGGGTTGTATAGCATACCGGGAATTCCTGGAAAGACTGTTTACTCATTGAAACGAGTTTCAAAATACTTTTCCTAAGCTTGAACGCAAAAATTATGTTTAAGGCATACAACAATACTTATGTCTTATTTAAAGAGGGAAAAGACAAAACTGAAGAATATTTTGGAAAAGCTTTATTTTTTTTAACTAACATTTGACATTTGTTGTGTTGTTACTTTTCCTGAGAAAAAAAAGAATGGGGTGGATGCTAATGAAACAAGTGAAAGGCATGTCAAAGTATATGCACATTCCCCGAATTGATGGTAACTATTTGGCAAAAATGCAGATAATCCCTTCCAACTATAGGCTGCAGAAAACCTCCTGAATGTTAGAAACTCAGCAATTCAACTCCCTAAGCTCACGAAACCAAACAAAATTTAACCCTTCCTGCATGTAGTACAGAAAACCACCTTTAACGAGTCACAATATGCATACCTTTAACCAAGAAGTTGAATTGCTGAGTTTGGAACCACAGGGAGATTTTCTGCAATCAACCTGTAGATAAGGAGGGTTCCTTACATTTGGCCAAAATCTTTCACAACAAATTATGAATGAAAATATACAAGACAACTATCCTTTATCTATTGCCAAATTTTGAGCACGAGAATAATAAAATTTTCTTTTGACCCCTTTTCAAATGTTTGCTTTCTGTGTATCTTTACTAATAATCTTCCTATCTTCTTTACAACTAAATTTGATTTACCATGAATTAGACAATGATGTTACACATTTCATTCCATTTCTTTCATGTAGAACATATTTGTATACGCTTGAATAAATGACCAAGATATCAAATTAACTACAAAATTAACACATTTCATGTTATTCCATTTCTTTCATATATAACTTAATAATAAAGGAAAACAGAACATATTGAACATTAAAAAAAAACTATAAAACCAAATTAACTAGTGAAGAATATACCTAGCTTCAGGTTAAAAAACAATCAGCAGATCTTGGAGGGAATGGCAATGCAAATGTAAATGTTGGTGACCTCTGGAAAAAAGAGGCACCCTGCATGATTATAGCATTCCTTTGTACAACAAGCAGGAAACATGCACCAGTACTTGAAGCAAAATGGTGGAAGCATTGTCTAGCCACTAGATTGCAATAGCACTTCAATAAACAGCAATGGGTATATCTGCATTTGTACTTTCGTGAAAAGGTTTCTTCTTCAACGAAGTACTCGAGGTGCTGTTCTGGCAAAGAGCTTCCTGAACACGAGCAGCTTCCTGAACACGAGCAGCTTCAGCAGGCATTCCGGCATTCAAAAGAAACGATCTTAAATTATTTATTGTGATTTCATCGGGAGCGCAACAAACTGCCAACATCTTATCAAAGATACCAATTGCTTCAGCCATTCTCCCTTTCATACAATGCCCAATAATAAGAATGGTATAAGTCAATTTATCCGGCTTGCACCTCTTCTCCTCCATTTCGGCTAGAATTTTATTAGCCTCATCAACATTCCCTGATTTACAATATCCATCAATAACAGGATTGTAGACAAATGGTTGTGGAACAACGTCACTCTGCTTCAGTATTCTCAATATATCACGGGCCTCATGTAATCTGCTGTTCTTGCAAAAACCATTGACAAGAACAGAGAATGTATACAAACTTGCAGAAATTTTCCTGTTGTTCATCTCATCCCACATTTCCAACGCACATTTCACTTGGCCAACTATAAAATAGCCGTTAATGAGGGAAGTGAAAGTAACAACACAGGGATAACAGCCATGAAAGAGCATCTTCTGGTACAAGGCTAGCGCAGACGCCATGTCACCCAACTTAACAAATCCGTCAATAAGAGCATTAAAAGTAAATTTATTAGGCATAGTTCCGGATCTAATCATTTCATCAAAAAGCAACAATGCCTCCTCCATCTTACTCAACCTGCAATAACCCGATATTATCGCCGTATAACTAACAACATCAGGCACCACCTCCCCTTTCAAACAAACCTCATTAAGCAAACTTCTAGCTCTATCAATCTCACTTATCTGGCATAAACCGTGAATAATAGTATTATAAGTAATCACATCAGGCGAACAGCCAAAACTCCTCAGATCACTAAGAAGCTTAAAAGCCTCGTCAATTTCTCCAACCCTACACAAACCTCTCACTAAAACATTTATCGTGTAGGTCACCGGCCGATACCTCAACCGAATAAGCTCCCAAAACAAAACAACAGCATCACCAACTTTATTCTGCTTAATCAAAATATTAAACAAATCATTGTAAACAACAGCATTAACTCCAAAATTATTACACTGAAAATCAGCAAGTAACTCCTTGGAAACATCGAATCTACCGATTAAACCAAACGACGAAACCAAAAACCCTAACAACCAATTATCAGGAACCAGACCATCAAACCTCATCCAATCATAAACCAATTTCGCTGAACAATGACGATTCAATTCGCAAAGCGATCTCAACAACATACTATAAGTCCAATAAGAATGATTCATACGCAATTTCTCCCTACTGAATTCAACAACCTTAAACCCTAATTCAGGAACGTTGTTAAATCTATCATTAACAATCTCTGAAACAATCAAAGGAGTTAAATGCTTACTAAAATAAAACAAAAAACGTTCGTACGAATCGTAACGAAGGAAAATGGTGGAAGCGATTTTTACGAACCAAGCTTCAGTCCTTTTGATAGAACCCATGTGATAAGTGCAAAATCGTCAATGCCGGCAGCATCGGATGCTCGAAGGCGTATAAAACTTAAGGTGGTGAAGGATGAGAGTGTTGTCACGTGCCTTGTTAATGCATTGGTAATGATGGTTGTTGATTGAGCACGTGCGGCGGGGTTGGGATTTGAGTTACAATTGTTTTCCATCGAAGTAGATGAGTGCATGAGGCTGGAGCATCTTAGGGAGATGGTGATGAATATCGGCGAGAAATGACTGCGTTGGGGGAGGAAAGGATGACACGGTTGTTTGTTCTTACTGCTTATTCAGTGTTAGGGTTTTCGAATGTGAGATCAGATGTGATGTGATATATGTGAATTTATTAAAAATACAATTCATTTCTTCAGTTAATTTTGGCAAATATACTTTTGGTCCCGTATTTTTTATATAGAGTACGTGGTCCCTGAGTTTTTTTTTTTTTTTTTCACTTGGTTCGATTATTTTTTTCATTGTTCCTATGTTTATTGATCTAGTAATTAGAAAATCCTATTTGCCTTTCAAAATAAAATTATAAACAATCTGATTTTAATTTTGATCAAAGCTTAAATATTGGTGACGAATGTCGATGAAGTATTTTGTTGGTAAGTAGTTAGACTCACTTCTTATAAGGTTATGAGTTTAAATTTTGTGTGATGACCTCTTTGGTGGGTAATTTGTAAATAATTTTGTGAGCGTTTATGGAACTTTAAGAATTGTTCGTGAGAATAAGTAAGAGTCAGAGCCGGTCCAAGGATAAGGCCACCAAAGCAAGGGCTTTAGGTCTCTCTAAAAAAACAAAATTTTTTACTTAAAAAAATGTCTCAAATATTTTTTTATCTATGAAAGGCCTCAGATTTTAATATTTTTAAAATTAATTTTGATAAAATTTTATATAAATTAAATAAAATATTTTGTTTTTATTACAAATTATTTAATACTTATCTCAGTACAACTAAATTGATTAATTAAAACAGTAGAGATGAAAGAAATATTAATTATAAATTGAATAATCATGAGATAAAAGGTGAGTACATCCTTAATATGAGAAATACTAGTTATAAATGGAGAGATCACGAGATAAATAGTGAACATATCGTTAACATGAGTTACTTGAGTGCTACAATATATACACATTCTTTTCTTATTCAACTAAAATGTCTTATTTCATTATTTGAAAAATATAGATAAAATAGATTTGAAAATGTTATTAATTTTGTTAAACAAAATTTATATAATTATTAAATAAAATATTAATAATTTATTTATTAAATTTTGAAAATATTTAATGATAAATTCAGTAACAATAAACTGTAGAATTATTTATAAAGAATTAGTTGATTGTTGTAGAATCAATTGTCATATTGCTAAATATATTACAATTGATGATTTGAAGTTTGATTGACTAATAATTGAGTGGATACATCTTGCTAATTTGTTTTACTCAAATATTTCTAACTTGTAGAGAATAAATACTTATAGACTTAGGCAAAAATAATATTTAAAATTTAAAATTTAAAATGAGAGAGTGAGAGATACACACAATACATAATATTGAATATGTTTAATTTTGTGAATAAATTTTGTCATCGAGATACTATGATTTTCACAATTTGTTTGAATGTGTAAATTTCTCACTTATTTACTAAAGATGAACTGCAAAAAGAGTGTATCTACGAAATAAAACTTTTATTAAATATATGTGTATACTACATGTCCGTAAAAATAAAATAAAAACTATTGATTTTAGTTTTGATTAAAGATTTGGCAAGGATTAGAAAAATATGTTTATTAAATATAAATTGAAAGTCAATCAATTTTCATAATAATCAAATATGAAACGATTTAATGTTGATTTTGGAAAAACAAAAACGATTTTCCACAACAACAAAAATGAATTGAATCATTTTAGACTTAAGTTCACTTTCTATGAATGTTTAAGTTATTATTCGGATTAAGTCAACTCATCAAAGCTTGTTTTTAAAAAAGTCAAAATATATATTAAATAAACATATGCTTTAATCTAAGACTAAGATAAGACTTTAACCCAATCTATAATTTAGGGCAAGGAACTTTCCCATTCATTAAAAATACGATGATTGTGTTCTTTCTAAATTGACCATACACACGTCATCAAAATAACTTGGAATTTTTGCTTTGATTTTTTGTTAATAGCGAGAAAACCCTCAAATTGTCGACCATAAGAAACTGCATGATGTAAAGCACTTTGAACACTGAGATATATGACCATACGTTGTTAGCGAGTTGGCATTGAAAAATAAATGCTCTAAAGATTCATCCTTTTCAAAACCACAATTACACAACAAATTTTGCTCATACAACACTCAAAGTCTAGCCAAATTGTCCTTTTTTGGGAGTCGATTAACCATGAGACGTGACACAAAAAGAGACACTTTAAGAGGAACCATTTTATTCCAAATAAATCCCATAAAGAATAGTTAGTTATAGTAGCATCCTCTATCAGATATTGATACACCCCTTTCACTGGATATTGATCTCCAAACACATGGCGCCACGACTACTTGTCTACAATATTTTTCCGCACATTAAAATTCTGCAGCGACAAACTTTACTTCAAAATTAATTTTTCTTCCTAGAGAAACATTTATGCTACTGAAATATGTTTGTCCACTGCTAAATCTATCACGCAACCAACCTCCCTACATCCAAAGGTAGCACCAAAAAGGTGTGTCTCTACCATTACCCCCGACACAACTCAAGTTATTGAAAACTAATTGCCCCACACTCCATTTGTCCAATAAAGCCAAATTAAACTTTCTCAATCTTCAAACCATCAACCTATATTTCTTACGATCTCTACAAACTAACTTCTTTTTTAAGACAATCCTCATGAACCAAAAAAGTATGCTTGAGCCCACTTTTCAAAACAAACTCCTTATCTAGGAAATTTTAACCAACATTTTAACATCTAAAATGGTTTGGCTCCCCAATCAACCACTTTGTCACATAGAGAAAAAGGGCAATGATATGACAACTCCATGAGAATTGGTTGATGAATATTATTAGGCCACCTAAGGCACCACTCTTTAGATAACAAAAATCTATCAAGACGGCTCAGTGCAGGTCCACCCAGTCTCGACCATGAATCGATGCCTATGAAAGGGTAAATAAGGCAACTTTGTTTCCTGAATAAATGCATTAAAATACTCTATCTCTTTCATTCTAACTATATTTCCTCTACCTTTGTTTTCATCAACTAAAAGAATAGAATTGAAGTCCCCACACACATTAGGCGTCTCTTCTTGAATTATTAACAATATGCCTCAAATGAATCCATAAATCTTTCTTTCGTCTACTATCACAAGGAGCATACACATTTGCCATTGTACCAACCACACCACTTTTCTTCCCTTTCCCTTGAATAACCAAAGCATGATTTAAACTTTTTGAAGACACTACTTCCCACTAGGTCCTATCCCATAAAGTAAGCAACTCACCTGAAAGTCCAACTGATGACTAAAAAAAAGCCCACATCCTTACCACACCATAGATGTTCGCAACAGGTTGGTCTATAAGTTCCATCATGGTTTCTTGGATACGCACAATATCAAGTTTTTTTGACATAATCAAACTCCTTAATACCTTCCTTTTAGCCACACCCCCCAAGCGTCTTATATTATAACTTAATATCTTCATAAGTAATTATGCAAACTCCTGAGTTCAACCATCATACAGACACTTCCTACTTAATGCAATGCTCATTTCCTATATTCACTATATCTCTTAGCTACATATTTGATAACACTTGAACAAAGGTAGAATCAAACCCCTTAAAATTTAAGGCAAGTTTCCCACCAAACTCTCTCAAATCCAAAGCAACCTCGTCAGTATCATATTTTAAACACACCCAATTTTTCAATCATCTCTATTGAATGATTTACTTCTATCAGAAGAGAAGGAACTTACTTGTTGAGACTTACTAAGAGAGGATTCTTTGGGAGCTCTTTAACATCTTAACCTCTTCCGTTCTATGGCTAGGAGTAAAGCATGTATCTTATTTGTTGTAAGATGGACTAATTTTTTTCATTGAAGGAATTTTTATTTTACACCTCCTTATTGCAAAAACTCATTATCCAAATTCCCCATATTTTGTCCCCTGTTTCTGACCTCCCATTAGCTCAAACTTTCAGCCCACTAACATTCAACAATATTGGGGGTGGGGGGAAGTCCAATATAAGAGTGAAGTAAATTTTAGATAAAGTCTGGATCAATGTTTGGAAAAACAGATCGATCATAGAACTGCTGAAGGTACTAATTTAAGGTTCAACGATTGAATCGTAGTTCAACCGCAGTTGAACTGTTAACAATTAAATTCTAATTTTTTATGTAATATATTAATTTTATGAAGAAAATAAAACATATATACATGCAAATTTATTTTTGTGTGACAAAATACGTGCCTAAATATTATGAAAGGAAAAACATGTACACATATTCAATATTATATTTGTTCTTCATTATTCAAAAATTTAGTATTATTTCACCAAATTTTGTGCTTGTATTTAAAAGAGTAGTTGCTCAAAATTATATTACAATTAGACTTTTAAGATATTGGTTCAAAAAGTGAACAAGCCCAATATAATAGTAGCCGAAAGAGAACAAGCCCAATATATAATATTGACTTGAATCGCAAGCTCATGAAAACCTAAGCTTCATGTTCTAAACAACAACATTTGCTATTATACCTCCAATGTTGTTTGTGTCTTATTATCTCTTTAGTAGGTTGCATTGTGGGTTTGTGGGACATTGAGCTGCCCTCGTCTTGATAGGTTGAGTAGTGCAAATCGTCATCAACTTCACCTAGATTTACAACTATGAAAAAAAACTCATTGATAATGGTTTAACTGAACCGTTTGGAATCGCAAAACCACTTATTTTCTCAGGTTCAACTAGTTGCAAGCCGATTTTATCGGTTAGCCTTCATTTCTTAAATGTAGCACTTATTTCATATTGTTAGACCAAATAGCAGTTGATTCCCGATTAAATCAGTTAGACCGACTGATCCTCTAAATATTGGTTTGGACCCAAACTCTCGTTATTTGCGTCCATATCCTACATAACAACATTGACACCCACTACCTCCAATGGGCCACTATAAGCACCACCCATTTCGCCGTCCACGTGGATTGTACCATTAGGCTCACTAGCATGTAAACTCACACCGTGCATATCAATTTTTTCATAACTCGTGAATATAAATACACTTGCAGCCATACTCACCTCTCCAAACCTCGAACACTCATTCCACTACCTTCCACACCATTCACCTCTCCAAACCTGCAACTCTCATCCCATTACCTTCCTCACCACCCACCTATCCACTACTAACTCTTCCCTCGTCGCTTATTTCTCTTACCCTTGTTACCTTCAACCCACTACAAGCCTCTACCTCTTCACAATTGAAATTGACTTGAATATCTTTAATAGAAGATTGCAATTCCTTCTTAATGTCTTTCTTTAATTTCAAATCAACATTAGAGGAATTTTGAACTTTGATTCCTTATTTCTCACCTGTTGCTTCCATATTAGCCCAATCCTAATTTAATTCCTTGACTAATTTAGTGATTCTATTTCGATCCATGTCATCATCGAAATAAAGTGATACTATTGAGTGTGGACAAAAACTTGTATTTGAATTTGACCCATCAACATCAATCCAATCTTCTTTTACCCAAGCATCCTTATACAAAGGACCCGATAATGGTTCATCACTATACAAATAGTATACACCTAACCATCAATCATAATTTTCTCTATCCGATGAATAATTTTAAAACTCGACGTTTGGATTAAAATTCTCTCATAGTCAAGATGTAATTTTTCTTCAGTACGAATATCCAGTGTCATCACCATCCTCATCAAACTTGAGATTGTACGAAAAAAACTTAGTTCGCCAAGCATGCATTGGTACTCCACAAATACTTATCCACGTATATTTGTCCTGCCTCACATAATTTACATCATATGCTACAACATATTCAAAGGAAAGGCTAAAAAAATCAATTGCATTGTTAATTATATCAATTATTATATCATCGTCTACCACATAGATGAACACCTTTCTCTCGCGCCTAATGACTATAAAACATTTATGAATCCAGTGTCAAAAATTTTTTGTTGCAAATAAGTGACCATCTCTACATCTTGCATAGTTTCAATGAGGCCTCTCATATCCCATGCAGCGTCTTATGTGTAAGTGTAGAATGCTAATACATTCCACTCCATCCTCGTGTCCTCCTAAGCATGGTGTTTGAAACACTAAAAAAATCAACTACATCGTTAATTATATCAATCATTACCTCATCATCCACTGCTTAGACGAAACACCTTTCTCACGCCCTTGATAATTATACTTACATTTAGGATTTTTACAAGAAATGATTTAGGCAAAAAATGATTTTTACAAGTAACTTCCAGACTAAAAAAGATTTTTACAACACTTAATTTAACTTAAGAAATATACTTGAGTTACAAAATAACGTGTATGATAAAATGTGTTTAGGGATCTAAATACTTCTCAAGTCTTATTTGGGATTGATTAATAGCAATAACTCAATAAGATGATCCACAAATATAATTAGAAAACATGATTTTTGCTTGAAAGAAGAGTTTCTGAACTTGAGCTTTGAATGAACATGTGTAGATTGATTACTTTTAAAACTCTTGCATTTGATCTTCTAATTTATCTCTCTTTTATAGATGAAGAAATGCTTAAAAACTCATATAAATTTGAATATAGTTGTTAGACACATTAGCTAAATGCCAAATCTGATTTTAACAAATTAAACATATGTTCATAATACTGTCTAGAACGTTCTTGCATAGAGTGTGAAGGAAAATGTAAACAAGTGTAAGAATGAGCTGTCAAAAGTCAATTGGTATTGGGTTCGATCAAAAGTATGCATATCTTTATCAAAAACAGTGCTAGTATAGTATATGTGTGTCCTTGCTTACAACTCATCAATATGGAGACATGTTTTAACCATTTGGGCCTTCAATTTGAGTCTTTTAATTGTTCATTTACTCTTCGCAACTTTATGTGCGGTTTTAATATTCTTAACTTACAGTTTGAACTTTCCAAACTAATTTTTCTTGACTTTATCTTCAATAAAGGACAACCATAATGTTCTTCTCAACATTCTATCTTTCATTTTGAAGATTCTTCAAAAGCTGTTGGACTTTACAAAAGTGGATTTCGTCTTGATAGGGCATGATATAAGACCACACATAATGCTCAAAACTTTCTTGATTGCTTTGAAAAGGCCATGTGATTTTTGCATGAGTATGCACGCTTATGCTTGATTTCTTATCTTTGAATAAATCACTCAAAAACACAAGTTAAAAAGAATAATATGATCAAAATCTTAATTAACAATTTTCTTACGTGTTTGATTATCTTCAAAACAATAGTTAGGAATTTTGTCTCAACAATCTCCCCATTGTTTATGATAATAAACATGATACTTAGATTTGAATTTTGATTTTGATTTTAGCATGATATAAAGCAAATTTATTTTTGTCAAAAAGCTCCTCCTCAATGTTTGCATCCATTATCATATGCAAACAAACATTTTTGAACCAAAATATATTTTTCATAAATCGAACATTATAAGGATTAAGGATTCATGCATATGGTTTAAATAAGATAAAACATAGACTAGCAAAATATTAAAACAAAGAAGTACATATGGAGTTTTGCAAAAATACTTCTTAAAAGTTAAATCTAATTCTTCTTTTCCCCATTTGTCACAAAAAAAAAAAATGGAAGGAAACAAACATGAAGTAGATCATAATCAAAGAAAGGATGAGGATAAGGAAGAGGAGGATTAAGTCCTAGTTTTGGTGCAAATTCATTTACCATCCAATCTATTAAAATAACATTCTCCATATCTTCATGAATTTGTCAACCAATGATAGTTTGAAGAGCAATCAAAATCTATGAAATCGTTGCAAGACATAACGTAGCTCACCTTGGGTGAATCAGGATACCCTTTGTGTGATCTTATCCCTTCTATATATTTATCTTGCACTCACTAATCACATTTAACTTGATGATAAATTAAATTGTTTTATTTAAACTAACACATCCAAAACATTCTAGAGATTAACTTTTTTCAACCATGATTGTTCTTGAATTAATTAAAATTAAGTGCAAGAATTAAATTTAGAACCATTTAAACCTACTTTCTTGTGGCTGATATTGTTACTTCAATTGACACCAAAGCTCTGCCTCTAAGGTTAAGCACTTAACAAGTGTTAAAGGAAAACATTCATGAAGAAATAATAATGTCAAAAGTCAAGTATATTTTTGAAGGAGGATCGTCAAATGGACCACCTTATTTTGATGGTACATGTTATTACTTCTAGAAAGGAAAGATGCAACTATTCCTTAAATATCAAGATACAGGAATATGATATATCATAACAGATAGAAACTTTGTACTAAGAGTAGATCAAAGTGACCCAACATTGGGCGAAAAGAATGAGGTTGTTTGGACAACAATAGAGAAAGCCAAGTTACTTCTAAACTCTAAAGCTCAATTGTTTCTATCTTGTGATTTAGGCGGGGAGGAAAGTGAAAGAGTTGATGAATGCAACACTGTCAAGAAAATGTGGGATACATTGCAAACTCACCATGAAGAAACAAGCAATGTCAAAGAAACAAGGATTGGTATTGGTGTGCGAAAATTTGAACAATTTAAGATGAATGAAGGAGAAACTACTAATGAAATAAATTCAAGATTTACAACTATAGTGAATCAAATGAGCTGCTTTGGCAAAGCTTACTCAGCCCAAGATAGTGTGAGAAAAATTCTGAAATGTCTCCCTTTCATATGGAGACCAATGGTCACAATCATAAATCAAACAAAAAATCTTGAGACACTCGAATTAGAAGAACTAATTGGAACTTTGAGATCTCATGAAGTACTACTTAAAGAAGACAAACGAGTAAATAAAGCTGAAGCAATAGCCTTGAATGCATCACAAAACTCTCAAGAAGGTTCATCCTTACTAAAAGATGAAAAAAAGGAATCAAAAGAAGAAGAAGCTGCTCAAGAAAAAGCTGAAGAAGAAGAAGAAGAATTAGTTTTACTCACAGGAAGAATTCAAAGAATGATGAGAAGATATCAAATTAGAAAGAATTTTCCAAAAAAGAAGACACTGAAGAATCAGACAAAAAATAATTTTTTGAATTTTCCATGATGGCTTCTAGTGATGATTATGAAGTATCAGATACAAAATATACTGAAAAACCCAACTTGTGCTTAATCGAAAACTCAGAAAATGATAAGGTAATTGTCATTGATTGTTGTCTTTTATGTGAACAAATGGAAAAAGAATTTGATAATCTTCTATGCGATTCAAACTTCCTTGCTAAAATATATGGTTCATTAAAAGAACAACTTCATAAAGAAAAAGAAGAAAAAGAGAAGACCCTATTTTAGAAGGATTAATTCACAAATGTCATATTGTAGGACTCTCACTTTAAAATATCTTAAGAACAAAATATTTAAAATGAAACCACTGAGAACAAGTCTCAAGAACATTATAGAATTCAAAAGGAGAACATTGTGCTTAAAACAAAAGTTGAAAATCTTAAAAACAATTTACTAAATTTTGTAAAGTCTACTGAAAACTTTCAAAATATCATGGGATCCCAAGTAAGAATTTTTGAAAAAGCACAACTTGGTTTTGACAAATCTCAAAAGCAAATATTTTATGAAAATATTTTTGTACGAGAAAAAAGAGAAGAAAAATGCAAAATAGAATGTTCTTACTATAACAATCTTGAACATATTGATTCTGCATGCTTTTACAAGAAAAAGAATGACAAAATCAAAGCATGTCGATTTCTAAAAGGGAACAACATTTTGGCCATATATCAAAACGTTCTCCAAAAACAAAAACAAAAAAGTATTCTTACTGCTCAAAGATTGATCTTTCTTAAACAAATTGCTATATTGAGGGAAAAATAATCTTTAAAAATTCTTATGAAAAATCTTTTTCGCTAGATTTAGAAAGAATTATCTGTATGTACTATATTTAAAATAATTACCCATTAAATCATGTTTTATGTCTATTGATATAGATAAATGGGTGTGACATAAACATGCAGGGCATAGAAGCATG
The DNA here is from genome assembly GCF_000331145.2 of Cicer arietinum. NCBI lineage: Eukaryota > Viridiplantae > Streptophyta > Magnoliopsida > Fabales > Fabaceae > Cicer > Cicer arietinum. The sequence goes on along the minus strand of NC_021160.2, from coordinate 15,574,844 downwards.
AAAACCATCCCAAAGTTATCCAAACTTGATCTTGTTAGAGGAAAAATTAGTTTTAACAAAGATAAATTTGTGAAGCTTGTGCTAAAAGAAAATAAGCAAGAGTAGTTTTTATTCAAATGATTTTGTTTCAACTCAAAAACCTCTTGAACTACTTCAAATTAATTTCTTTGGTCCTATCAAAACTATAAGTTTGGGAGGAATGAAATATGGTTTTATAAATGTTGATGATTTTTTAAGATTTACATGTGTATTATGTTTAAAACAAAAATATGATTCTTTTGAAGCATTTTAAATTTTTTTGTGAAAGAGTTCAAAATGAGAAAAACTCAAATATGATTTTTGTAAGAATTGATAATGGGAGAGAATTTATAAATGCTTCTTTTAAAATTTCTTTGATGAAAATGGAATTTCTTATGATCTTTCTTTTGTAAGAACTCCTCAACAAAATGGAGCTGCTGAAAGAAATAGTAGAACTCTGCTAGAAATGGCTAGAACTATTTTGGAAGAATCAAATGTTAAAAAATGTTTTGGGATAAAGCAATTAATGTAACACCTCATTTTTAAAAACGTGAGTGCATTGTTTTTTAAAACAACTTAATAAAATGATACATTGTAACACAAAACGACAAGAGTCATAAATAATTACATCATATATAATACCAACAACCTAAGATAGTTTTTGGGACAATAATCTAAAGTATGCAAATAGAAAATAAATCGAGATTATGGGACCTATCAGACATCGCTTAGACTCTTGAGGTATTCTCGGCAGACACTTGCACAAAAGTACTGCTTACAGAATGCTATCCATCCATGGTCACGTAAAAAAAATGTAACATGGACTCACCAAAAAGTCAACTGACAAGTTATGTCATAGATACAATCATCCCAAAACAAAATAAGTACAACAACCAAAAGAACAACACTAAGACCCTATACAATCAAAAACTAATCTGATCATCCACTAATAACTACAGTAACAAGGGTGACCTCCACACACTGCACAAGTTCCTTCTGACGTATTATCTCTCCTCGAAGTAACTTCCTCCTCATCAGCAATAGAAGGATCAGTCTCCTCACAAGTCAGATCCACCCACGAGAAATACTGCCCCAACTCTCCTATTTGTCCTCACCATACTCCTTGTATATGTAGTCCTGCTTGAGATAGGGTTATATGCCCAAGTAGTCGGCAAATACCGATCAGAGAAGTCTAACGACGTTTCCGCTGTCAAGGTAACAGTCGGTGGAACGAACTTGGGTATTATTTGATGGCAAAATCCAATTTCCACATTAATGTAAAAGGTCACCAACCGAAATTAACAATTAACATTTAACAATTATGTCATAAAGATAAACAATAACACTTAGCAATTACGACATGATAACAAACAATAATAGAGCATGTCAAGCACCCTAATGCAATACTTATATGCCAATGCACATGATTTCAGAATTTCCAAATCCTCCTCAAGGGGTGTATAAATCATAATTGTATCGCCTCTCATATACTAGTATTAATTACCGCGGTGCCATCTATCACATATCAACACAATTTACCAAAGTGCAGTCTATCACAGACCTACATGACTAAAAATCCACGTAAGGATAAGATGGACCAATCAACTCATGGAACCATTCCATGGTCCATCACGGTCACCACTAAACACCGTTGCCCATTACGGTCACCGCTAACTATGAAATGCATGAGCATACTCTGACCTTTTCTCAATAATTATTATGTAAATACAGCTATTAAAAGACCTCATTTTTAATATTCATTAAACACTAATAATTTTTCATATTTTTCACAGAGCATACTCAAAACACATTCTCATTAACAACATTCATAACATGTAGTAACACATATTATCACTCAAGAATGCATAATCACATCAATATTAATCATCACACATTCACACATCAATCACACACATAAGATCCCTATGCGCAAACTAAAAATTTGGAAGGAGTCTTTATCTCAATTATAGCGTTTTCAATAGTTATCACTACCACAATGAAACACAACGAAAATTCTCGCTCGTGCCAACACCTTCAATCACATAGTGTTTGACTTAGTCAAATTAATCCACAAAACTTTAACTACCTTACAAACCATTTGTTGCTTTTAATCCCCTTAGAGTATATTTACTAAAAGAGTTTAAAATGAGTAAGGACTAATAATAATATTATTCACAGTACACAATTTCAACATATAAAAACATATTTTTAGAAATCAACATCCTTCAATTTTTCAGAAAATTCACTAACAATTATTCGAAACGTCTCAAATTAATTTTCTCAAAATTTTTCACACAACCACAAATTTTCTCAAATTTGCCATAACTCATTTTTTTTTTCTTTTCAAATAACTACAAGTTTGTCTACTATATTTTTAAAGAATAAATGTTCAATCAAAGTATTTACCTCATTACAAAATAACCACACCAGAAAAAAATATCAACAAATATTTTTCTAGTTTCAAAGTTGTAACTCTTTTAAATAGTTTCATTCTTTTCAAATATATCTTTCAACAAAGTTTGTATTTTATTCATTAAACTTGGAATCTTAGAAAAAAAAAATATAACTCAAGACTTTAACCTTTACTTAATAAACTTAAAACTTTAATTAAAATCATGCAAACTTTTCTAAAAATTAAATTATACATATACAAGCTTGAAACCACAATTCACTTATTTTCCTTTAATCACAAGTTCAAATATTTGTTAATCATATGTATACATTATTTATCATCAACCATAACCACTATTCTTTGGAAAAACATAAACTAAGAAAATCATTTTTCTTTATTCACCACAACAACATTAATATTTTTGAGTTCTCTCCACCGCTAACTCGGTGCCAACAGCCTCGACTCATTTTCGAGACTAAATGAGCTAACTACATAAACATAAAGATTCATAACAATTTTGTCCACCACCAAAATATATCCAACCACATCATAATTTCAAAATTAAGTATTTTTATCTTTTAAGTTATATCACTCAATCATTAGAGCACCAAAAAATTGAGTGAATAAAGTACTCTAAACTTTTTATTTTTAAACTCAGTCCAAGAGTAATTAAAAGAGTAACATTTTTAACTCTAAATATTGTAATTTCAATTTAACTTTTTGCTCAAACTCATTACTTAGTTAAAATTTGAATTTTTTCACAACTTTAACGACGCTAAATTTTCTTGTAAAATTTCAACTTCATTTCAAACTCATTTATTTGAAAATAGGTTAAATAGCACTCGTAGTCCCTTAACTTTATTTCAGTTAACGTTTTACTCATTTATCTTTATTTTTCTTCCAAATTTGGTCTTTTATTTTAATTTTGAGTAACAATTTGATATTTTATGTTTTAAAATGTCAACAATGTTATCCTTTTTTTTTGCAAAAATTCTAAAAATTCATCAAAAATTTCAAATAAAACCTATAAAATTAATTATCATCTTCAATATAATGCAAATTTCATCAAATTCATAACTTAAATATTTAAATAAACTCATATTTTCATCTCTAACAACATCAAATAAAGAATGAAAATATGAGTTTATTTGAAGATTTGAGTTACGAATTTGATGAAATTTATATTATATTGAAGAATATAATTAATTTTTTGGATTTTGTTTGAAAGTTTTGATGAAATTTTGTAAATAAAAGGATAACATTGTTGGCGTTTTAAAATATATAAGATCAAATTGTCACTTAAAATTAAAATAACGGATCAAATCGAGAAAAAAAGAATAAAGAACTAAAACGTTAACTGAAATTACCTTAAGGGAGCACATGTGCTATTTAACCTTGAAAATAACTCATTACATAACTCAAACACATCAAAATAAAAAAAAAATAAAAAAAATTCTAACCATTATTAACAACATCAATAACAAGGTTAAAAATTTTATTTTATTTTATTTTTAAATAACACATACAACACCAACACCCCCTAATTTTACATTAAATCAATTTAATCGAACAAAAAATTATCTTCCCTTGGTTTGAGAGGAAGAGAAGGAAACTCATTCCACTTTTCTCAACAAAAAAAAAGGATCGGTTAAGAACTCAAAGATTTTACTCATCCCCCACGTATATAAAATTTTACGAATTTAAAGAAAAGGGGAAGGAAGTAAATATCTCATCTCAAATAAATTAGCTCACAAGCACCACCTTGTAGAAAGGAGCAATTTTCCTTCCTAACATTTCTTGAATAAGAGCTTAAATCTAGTAGAAAAATGGAGGTTTGTGTTTTTTTTTAAATCACCAACACTATCTTTTTTTTTTTTCTTTTCATTTTTGTTTGGCTAAGAAAAGAAGGAGGAATGAAACAGAACCAGGAAAAGAATGAAAGGGGGTCGCAGCTTTCTTTTAAAAGGGTTAGGCACTTTTTTTTTTTACTTACAAGCAAAAAAAAAAATTATACTTAAATAACTAAGTTTTTATTAAAATAATCATTACATCTTCTAATCACCTTTACACACACCACATCACTCATTTCACACAATCTACTTTAATAAAAATATCTAATCTCGTCGCAACTCAATTGACATATGTATTTATTAGTAACATGTGACATCTTAAAATTTTTATCGATAATAAATTCTTCGTAACTTAATTAAATTACTCTCTAATAAATAATTTATATATATATATATATATATATATTAAACATATTACTAACTATAACAAAATATATTTTTTGGTACTTAATTCATAAAATAAATATTAGGCTAAAAGCCTAAGCATTTCAACACAAAACTCACTAAAATTGCATAAATTAGAGTTTAGAAAATTCAGGGTCTTACAATTAACACTTCTTGCTACATTTTAAATCATGCTTCAATAAGACAAATTCTCAACAAAAGACCATATGAATTATGGAAAACAAAAAGCCAAATAATTCATACTTTCACATGGTATTTGTTGAGAATTTGTCTTATTGAAGCATGATTTAATAAGAAGAAACCAAAATCATGTTTTAAAACTCACAAAAGTTCCACATGGACTTAAGCAAGCACCTAGAGCTTGGTAAGAAAGGTTGAGTTAATTCTTCATCAAAAATAGTTTTTATAGAGGAAAGATTGATACTAACTTTTCAGAAAGATTAATAAATTTGATTTATTAATAGTTCAAGTGTATGTTGATGATATTATCTTTGGTTCAGCAAATGAAAAAATATGTGAAATTTTTTTAAATCTCTTGCAAAGTGAATTTGAAATGAGCATGATGGGAGAATTAAGATTTTTTCTTGACTTACAAATCAAACAAATATGACATGACATTTTCATTTGTCAAGAAACGTATATCAAAGATCTTCTAAAAAATTACAAAATGAATGAAGCCAAATTAATGGTAACTCTAATGCATCAATCTCCAAGTTTAGACATAGATGAAAAAGGCAAAACCATTTTTAAAAAAGAATATAGAGGAATGATTGATTTCCTATTATATCTCACTGTTAGTAGACCAAATATATTTATATATATATATATATATATATATATATATATATATATTTCTTAGATTAATTATTAAAATATTTTTATATCTTTATAAAAATCTACAAATAGTTGTTTTATTGAAAATTGGACGTATCTGTAAAAAAAAGTCTTACATCATCGGTGTATATAAATTATATATATATATATATATATATATATATATATATATATTTGCAGTTGGTTTATGTGCTATATTTCAATATTCACCTAGAGAATCTATTCTAATGACAGTAAAGAGAATTTTTAGATTTCTTGTTGGTACTAATGATCTTGGTCTTTAGTATATAGCAAAAGTTCTATTTTGATCTTGTGGCTTATTGTGATGCCCATTATTTGGGGAGAAAATTGAAAGAAAAAACACAAGTGGTACATGCAGAAAATAAAATACAATTGATTATCAACAAATGAAGCAAAATATGTTTGGCTGCAAATTATTGTTCTTAATTTCTTTGGATTAAAAATGAACTTGAAGACTTTTCTATAAGTTACTCAAATGTTTCAATTTATTGTGATAACACTAATGTAGTTAATTTATCAAAAAATCTCATTGAGCACTTAAGATCAAAACACTTTAAAATTAAACATCATTTTATTAGGGACCATGTGACCAAAAAGGATTTTTAAGTTTTTTTTTTTAATACTGAAAATCAACTTGTTGTCATCTTCACAAAAACCTTGGTAGAAGATCACTTTGATTTTATTAAATAAAAATTAAACATAAAAAAAAAAAAAAACTCAAATTTTTGTTAAACGAGAACATTCAGGTCAATAGAAGAACGTTCATTGTTTTCAAACTTTTAGTTTTTTTTGTCTTTCTCTCTCTTCGGAACTTCACCCAATTTTTATTCTTTTTATGTTTGAATTTTTTATTTAAAAATCTAACAGTTAACAAAAAACGGTTACACCATCCTTTTTTTTGTAAAAAATACTACTTGTTAGTCTAATCATGTCTATCATTCTATTGTTTTCTTTCCCCATGTTTGCAATCATATCTCAACCACTCACCTCTGCAACTCCGATATGTGCCTCTATCTCTCTCTCTTCTTTTCAAAAATTGATAATGTATCATATCTTTTCTATTTTCTATCATTCTTCAAACTACTTCTTTCTCGCAACCTATATTTCAAGTTTTCAAAAAAAAAAATTCATTCAAAAAACTCATCCATGGCTCGAACAAAATCCTCTGGAAGAACGACCCGACCAAATCCAAACCTCTAACACCGTATCCACTCATATCACATCTCCTCTTCCTCGCCCTATTTCTCCAGAATCATCCTCTTTAGAAGAGACTTTTTATAAATAAAAAAAATTATTTCTCAACCTCTCTTGAACCCATCCCACCTCTCTTTGTCATGACTCCTTTTACCATTGTTCTACCCCATCTTTTCCAATGTAATCTTCCAACCATAACCCAATCATATTCACAGCTTCGCAAAATCAAAACCAACCTAACCAAACAATCCTCCCTCAAGATGAAGATTTACGTGAATCATGGCTAGCATAGGTACTTCCAAAAAATTAAAGAGTATTGACACAACCATCTACACCATCTTAGACAACGAATCTTCTCCACCTAAAAGGCTTGAATCATTTCCATTTTCCTCATCTCTACTAAAAACCTAAACCATTACCAACGACTACCACACCTTTTGAACCAATTTCTAAAGCACCACAAAAATCACATGAGCCACCTATTGAACCCTCACAATCTACTCCACAAAAACCATTAAAAGAAACCCCCAACACCACCAAACCGAGTTCAAAACCATCAACATTTATTTCCAAAAAAAAGTCATCCAAAAATTCCTCCAAAACAACTACTAATTCCTCACCCTCCGCACCAAAACACTTAAACAAAGGAAAATCTAAAAAACAAAGAATGTCGTGCACCAAAAACCAAACCCAATAAAACACTCTACACCACAAACCAAATATTGAGAATGTTCTCCATCACAAAAACCACTTTCAAAATATTCTCCATTGAAACCAACACTTCCAGAATGTTCTCCACAAAAGTCCAAAACTTAAAAATATTCTTCATCAAAATCCAAATCCTTAAAACAACAACCTCCAAAAAATTTATCGCACCCCTTATCTCATTTGATCATGAAAAAACTTACCAAGACAAATAGGCTGAGAGGCTAGTAGGTATTGGAAGAATTTTTGTCTTCGAAAATATCAAACTAGATGGAGCTCCAATCAAACACTACACTAATGCTTTAGGATGGTCCAAATTTTTGGGAATTTATGATAAATACTATCCAAAAGTCATTTATGCTTTTTATTCTAGACTTTTCCTAACAAATGTCTTATTATGACAAAACTCAAAGGGATCAAAATTCGTTTAACTCCTGACATTTTTGCTAAAATTATGGATCTTTCCACTAAAGAACCAACCATTTTTCAGCAAAGATTGGTATGCATATATCAACTTACAAAAAGATGAAGTTTTCAATGAACTCTTCAATTAAGGGTCTACTAACTTTGTTTTTGCTGATTTAAAACCTCTCCAAAAAGTCTTCAATAACATCAGCCAGCACTCCATTCTCCCCCACTATGGAAATCATGAGTTTGTCTTTGACAATGATGCTTTAATCATTCATCACATTCTCCACGTCCACAAATTAAACCTTCCCTGAATCATCATTCAAACATATTATAGCTTCCACTACTCGTGATTACAAACGCCTCAATATGCCCTATTATATGGTCCTTACCAAAATCTTCAAATATTTCAAAGTCTCTCTTAAGGATGAGGAATCCTTTTTCAAAATTCACCTAAAAAAATATTTCCCATATGAAGAAAGATACATCTCTTCTAAAAGTTGTGAATGTACCTCATACCCCACCACAAGATACTCATTTGCCCACTCTGAGCTCCCACAAGAAAACGATTTGAGCGACAAAATATTTTGAACCCTAATGCTCAAAATTTTCATCTTGAAATTTGTCCACAATCTTCTCCTCTTAGCCATGACGTTCTTGGTTCTGCTCACTGTCAATCTGAACCAATTCCTTTTGATCCTGAAATCTCAACAGTTTTTGGAACACCAAGTCCTAACTCCTTGCAAAATCCTATCTTACAAGGAGAAACATCCAGTCACATTAATCCTCAAAGAGTTTTCCTATCTCCTCAAGTAAACTTATCCTCCCTTTTAAGAATCAACAAATTTTTTCAAGTTCTATTTTTGATTCAACTGCTCTTACTATTGCTCAACAAAATACACAATTCATTAACATTAAAACCATTGGTTCGACTTTTGCCACACTAGAATCTTTTTGCACTGCCTTTGTTCCCTCCAATGGCACCTAAGTTCCAGCTTCCCAAAATGCTCCTGAGGATGTTTGCCCATCAAAGAGAACAAAGATGAGAGGGATACATCCAATACAAGGAAGGACATTCCAAAGATAATTACTTATCTTTAAACTATCATTAATCAATAAATTCATCAAGATATGGAGAGTGTTATTTTATGGGATTGGATGGTAAATGAAGTTGCACCAAAACTAGATCTTAATCCTACTCCTTCTAATTCTCCTCATTCCTTTCCTGATTTGCCAATGCCCTCCATTTCCTCATCATCTGATGGTTCTTCACTATCACTATCATTCTGATATACTTCATGTTTGTTTCCTCCAGTCTCTTTTTGCTGTGACAAAGGGGGGGAAAAAGAATTAGATTTTAAGTTTTAAGAAGTATTTTTGAAAAGCTCTTTATGTACTTCTTTGCTTTAATATTCTGCAAGTCTATGTTTATTCTTTTTTGAACCATATGTGTGACTCCTTATAATGTTTGATTAATAAAAAAGATACTTTGGTACAAAAATGTTTGTTTGCATATAATAATGGATACAAAAATTGAGGCGGAGCTTTTTGACAAAAACACTTTGCCTTATATCATGCTTAAAATAGAATCGAAATTCAAATCTAATTAACATGTTTGTCATCATAAAAAATGATGAGATTGTTGAGGTAATATCCCTAATTATTATTATGAAGATAATCAACCAATTAATTAAATTGTTAATTATGATTATGATCATTTTATTTATTAACTTGTGTTTTTGAGTGATTTATTCAAAGTTAGGAAATTAAGAACAAGCTTGCATATTCATGCAAAAATCACATGGCCTTTTCAAAGCAATTAAGAAAGCTTTGATCATTATTTGTGGTCCTATATTATGCCCTATCAAGACAAAAGTCCACTTTTGTAAAGTCCAAGAACTTTTGAATAATCTTCAAAATGAACGATTTAAGAATATTTTTTAACATTATGGTTGTCCTTTATTGAAGAGCAAATCAAGACAAAACAATTTGGGAAGTTCAAACTGTAAGTTAAAAATATCAAATACACACATAAGATGTGAACAATGAGAAAATGATACAAGTAAACGGTATTAGCATTATCATGTAGAAAGTTATGCATGATTCTGATCAAACATAGTACCAACACACTTTTGACAGCTCATTCTTACACTTGATCACGTTTTCCTTCTGACTCAAAGCAAGAACGTTTTGGGTTGGTAAAAATATTTTGGACAATAATAAAAATATGTGTTTAATATGTTTAAATTAGATCTAACACATGGCTAATGTGTCTAACGACTATATTATATTCAACTTTATCTCAGTTTTCAAGACTCTCTTCATCTATAAAAGGCAAATCAATAAAAGACAAAGACAAGAGCTTCAAAGCAATCAATCTACACTTGATCGTTAAAACTCAAATTCAAAAGCTCTTATTTCAAACAAAACTCCAATTCTGTAAATATACTTGTGGATCATCTTACTGAGTTATAGTTGTTAATCAATCTCAAGAAAATACGTACTAGTATTGTCTACCTTTATATAGTAACCATCTCACGCAACCTGCTTGTGTGATGCGTGCGAATGCACACAACTTGCTTGTGTGATGCTTGCACGTGTATCTTGTTGGTATATTATAAAAACTCAAATTTAAAGTTTCAGAATTTTGTTTTTATTCATGTATAAAAATCATTTATTTAATTTCTATAAATTATCATGCAAACCTTTAGTCCCTATTGAAATGTTCCTAAATATTTTTAAATTTAATATTTAAATCTATATTTTCGTTACTTTTATTTCGAATATAAAATATTTAAAAGTTTATATTTAATTAATTTAAAATTAAAAATATTCTAAATTTTGATGAAAAACTTATTTAATCTAATATATTTTTAAAATAAAAATTTAAGGTAAAAAGAGGATGATACATTGAACCATTTGAAATCAAAATATATTCTTTTACATACATAAAACATTTAATCATTCGAGTAAAAAAAAACATTTAACCATTACGAAAAAAATTAATATTTAATACTTGTAGAAATGAATTTTCAATGAGTTGAAGATGTTGTTTAATTAATGTAAGTATAGTAAGAAAATTGTTGGTTGCAAACCATATTCGCAAATGACATTACTAATTTCATTCACCAAGAACATTAGCCTCCTTAAATGCACCTTCCTTTTTCCAATTCGCAGATTCCAACACACCGAATCACTCATCACGACGATCCAAACCTAGAACTAGAAGATGGCAACGGAGAGATTCCCTTCTCCGCCATCCACATCTCAAGAGGAAAACGCTCTGTGAGTTAAACACGCTCTGAATTCGTTTTTTGTTTTCAATTTGTTCTATTTTTCAGTTCCGATTTGAATTTTTATTAGTGCAGTTACGATGCATGCAAAATCAAGCTCTCTGTTTTGATTTTCGTTGTTGTAGTTTTCTGGATATACTTCATGAGGCTCCTTTATTTGCTCACCGCAAAGCTGCAAGGGTTGTTGGAAGCGTTTTCTATTGCATACTATTGGCAAGTTGAAATTTTCTTATATGTTGTTGATTTGATCATTTGTGCTGATGATTTTTAATTGAATTTAATAGTTTTTTTGCTAAGAAACACAAACTCGAACACCTGACACGTAGATACCAATACTAATTTAAGAAAATAATAAAGTGATTGAATGTAATGTATCGTTGTCGTGTTGGTGTCCGACAGTGATACTGCCCTCGATTGAAATATAAGCAAAAATAATAATTGAAAGTATCTGGTTTTGATTAAGACTAGATACATCAGCTTTTCATCTACCATTTTTACTCATATTTTATCCCTTCTGGAGGGAGTATGTGTCGGGCATGCCTTGGTGTTGGTGCTAGATTTGTTGTGTTATGAATATTATTATGGTGTGATGATTTGGTTGCTTTTTTGTTTTTTGTTTTTTTTTTTCATTTTAGGCAGGTTATGCTACTTTGGCTGTAGGAGCTCAATGGATATTTCGTCCTGTGCAAGGATTGATATCTCCTGTGCTATGTAGTTGTGATGTTCTTCTTTTGCTGTTGACAGGTTTGGTTTGGATGTGCATAGTTTTATGATTAGTGCACAGCGTTTGCTTAGTTCTTCGGAAGAAGTTATCTGTTATGATAGGCTGAGGTTCATTGAATTTGACTTTGGGCAATGGGATAACGTTTTCTGCATTGTTGCTGTTTTATTATTTTATAAGGAACTTCTTCTGTTGGAAAAATATTTTTCACAACAGTTAATGTGTGTTGCAAACTTTGTTTTCGCAATCTCAGAAAACTGATGATGTTTTCCAATTTTCAATTTTCTTACTTTAAGTTGTAAAAGAATAACTCTTGCAGCGCATTTTGCTTCCTTAAAGAACGGTGATGGTGATGAGCAGTCTAGCGAAACATAGTCCTGATGCACCCCTTGCCCCCAAAATTTTAAAACTATATTTTTGTTTTTCATCTTAGCTTGAGTTTGATAGAAATACGTAATTGTTATTTGTTGCACTTTTTAAAGAGAGAAGCTAGTAAAAGGAGAAAAATGATATAACTATACAATTGATTTTTACTATAGTAATCTTGTCCAAGAATCGAACATAAGGGTAATATCCTTCCGTGACTAAGTAAGAGCGGCACCTAATGAATTTGCTCGTTTCTTAGGTGACATTAAAAAGTGGAAGTATGTATCAGAACATGCAATCACCCCGCCCGCCCGTCACCCATAGGGGAACCCAAATTAGACCCCTATGGCTTACTGAGAAATTTATAATGTATTAACATGTCATTACTTAATAAAACAAATTTTCAATATAGCCACTTTGGGATTTGTAAATTCCTATGGAATCCAAAGTCAAATGCAAAAAATGCTCTAGAGTTTACATTTTTTTGGAGAACTAAAGGGGCTTTTAGCCCCTTTGGAGTTTACATTATTGTTTTGTTAAATGTTAGTGGAGAGTGGGATTTGAAACTTGCTCCATTATGACTCCCAACTCCTTTATCTCACACTCCCAGAGTCTCAACCACCAAGCCACCCTTATGGCTCCCCCTACATTATTGTTGTGTTTGTCCATGGTAATGTATAAAATTAACATAAAATTATTGTATGTAGCATAATAAGCTTAATAAATGTTTTTATTTCATCTAGCATTCAAAGCTTCTTCCATTCAAAGCACATTCTGTATTGGGTTCAAATGCTGTTCCTCTTTACTGTTTCAGGAATCTTTCAACAATATCTGGTTTATCAAGTGCAGAAGATACGGTTGCAGGTAATTCAGTCAATTACTAGTACTTTTTTGTCACAGTAGTATCGTAATTTGGCCATCTCACATGTGCATGTTCCCATTGGCATTTGTTTGGAAGCATTAACTGATAGAACTCTGGAATATGAAGTTCAATACAGTTAGATCTATAAAAGAATAGAATTTCCAAAAGAACTTTTCCTACTAAGAAATCTGAAGGTGTTTAATTATGTTTAATCATTGGTGTGATTTCTCAGGGCTATTATAGTTTCAGCCAGAAGTTGAAATTTATTGTTCGCATACCCTTCGCCATTACAGCTTATGGTACGCTTTTCAGTGTTTGTACTTTTTAACTTTTAGATCATACTTAATTTTAACTTTTAGGTCATACTTGACACAATTGAAGTCAATTGATACATATGTGGCAAGTGCCAAGAACCAAATCAACCCAATAGCTTAAATTGTTAGGTAGAGCACATGAATGTTTTCAACATGAATAGTTTATATTATGAGTTCTTAATTATAATGTGGATATTTTCAAATGTTTGATTTATTGTCAGGAACTGCTGCTATGCTACTTGTTATAGTCTGGAAACCGTACACTGGTTTTCTGTCAATCTCTGCAATATTGAGGTATATTCATCTTTGGGTCATACTTATCCATTTAAGAAATTCTTTATGTGATATATTTAATGGAGTTAAGAAATAGAATATCAGGAAGACAGTGCCGTTTCTAAATATGAAGGACTACTAGTTAATGTAAAATCTTATCAATAGAAGTTGCTAATAACATTTGATTGATGATTAAATGCTACAAATTTGATATTATAGCATGCGATAAATTTCTTCTAAGAGATTCTTTTATTATTATTATTTTTAAATGTTATACATCTACTATGCTTATAATCTTGTGTTTTGTGTGGTTATCACCTAATTGTACTCTTGAGAAAGGCTTACTTGACTTAATTGCTTGAGAGGTTATATCTCAGATTTTGAATTAATATTCACAATTATACAAAACTGAATCCCTTAGTTTTAGGGTTTGAATTACATCAATACTTCCCCTCTTGTCACATAGATGAATTTGGATTCTCTAAGTTCCTGAATTTAGGCAAAATCCTATTAGTAGAGGGTATGGAGTCAGATTTGTTGGGTGCTGCAAAGACAAACACATCTTTGGGGTTTGTCTAAATTCAGGAACTTTAGAGATTTTGAAATTTAGAAAATTTAAATCCAATTAATATATTTTAATATTTTTGGGAGAATCTTACAATTCGTGTTATGATCCCATGATTTGCAATTTCGACGCCCCTCCCCAATCCTAGGCCGTATCTCGATTTTAACTACCTTGTTTAGAAGGAAAAAAGAAAATAAGGAATTTTAACTAGTACACTGTAGTACTGTACAACTGCTCATTAATCATTGTCAAGTACTTCCATGTGGCATATTTCATTCCCTCTGCTACCTTTCTTTAGTTCAAACTGGAAATTAGTTGCTCACACTTTTTCACCTACCAAGATGTCTGTCTTAATTTGGTTGCCTCAAAATTATGCAGGATTATTATGGTAGTCGAAGCATTATGTGCTGGATGTTTTATGAGCCTTTACATTGGTAAGATACAATCCTTTCGTATTTTTATTGGGGGAGGGAGGGTTACAAAGGAATGCTTACAGCCTTCAGGTGCCACAGCCACTCATTGGATGAAAAACCTGGGAACACTTGTTGTTATGTAGTACATTATATAAAAAAATTAAACAATTTTAAGATTTGTTCTTTTTGAAAAGCTTTAGCGATGTATTGAGTCTTGGGGAGGGGAGGACAGCACCCTGAATTGGCTGAAAAATTTAGAAATATGTATTGCATTCTAGGCACCTACCCTACTGATTGAATTAGATATTTATATATCTTGTTCAGATTCACCTCACTTTTATAGTTATATGAATATGATCTCATTTTTGTATAGTAGTTAATTGTAGTAGCAGTTTTACGTAATCCATTCTATGTGCGTTTTCTATGCAAGCAGGTTACATACACCAGTATAATTCATTGAACTCCCATCCTGATGTTCTGAAGTCCTTATACTCACCCCTACAACCATCAAGTTCTTTGGAGGGTCTAAGGCAAACATTTTGTAATTTAGTTTCTTTCTTAATGAACTTCATAACTCAATATCCATGTTTCATTCTCAAACCGCAAAATTATAAACTTTGTTTGGCAAACTATAGTAGTATTTATAAATGCACGACGATATACCTTTTATGTATTCCATTCATGTTATGGAAAACACAAATGCATATCACATTTTCAAACACATCAAACATAGTTCTCGGATTGTGAAGAACCGCTAAATTAGAAACTTCGTTTGGAAAGCTATAGTATTTCTGAATGCACGGTGATCTACCTTCTATGCATTCCATTCATGTTAGGCAAAAAAAAGAACATTTGCAATCACATAAAAACACTAGGTTCTTGGATTGTGAAGAATGTAAACTCTGTAATTAGTATATCTTGATGCAGCAGGTACCATGATGGTAGGCTCTCTGATCAGCAAATGGCTTTGTTGCAATATCAGCGTGAAAATCTTCATTTTTTGAGCGAGGAGGTATCTCAGGATTTGAAGCATCCGTTTATTCTTATTGATATACACTTTAACTTGTTCTGATAGTGTAGATGCTCGACTAATGGAACCTGCATAAATTAGTTCATTAACATTTTGTCTTGCAGATTCTTCGATTGCAAGAATCTTTAAGCAAATATGAAAGAACTGATGATCGGAGCACGCCTCAGGTAATAATGGACACAAATAAACTATTTCTCTTCCTAGTCTTCGTTACTACAACTTAATTTTAAATTCCTGTGTTATGTCTCTGACTGTGAGCATGTGTCATTGTAACTTATCCAGCTAAAATATTCGATATGTGTTAGCAAATATCTTTGTTGAATTAGTAGATTAGTAGAGACGCACTGCAATCTGAAGTTATCTTGTGATGTAAACGAGAGTACCATGCTGAATTTTATTCAATTTACTTTCAAAATCACTCCTGCTAAAGTATAGTTTTTTATTCGACCCTGACCCTTCTCTGGTAACTAAAACTGTAGTTCGTTGGACATGGACAGAAATTTTCTTGAAGTTGTGCCATGAATGCTAGTCTTTATGATTACTACCTCAATTTATTTGAATTATCAGAACTTAGAAAAAGTTCCTAATATAATCATGTAATACAAGTAGGAAATTGATCTAAAATAACTAGGGTTTCTCACCATAAACTTTATACCTTTCAATGATAGGTCTCTGTCGCAATGTGTTTATGGTATGTACAGTTTAGTCACTTTTATTCACCTGCAACAGTTACCCAAATGATTTATTTTATGTCACATTATCATGTGGATCTCTAATTTAACTTACAAATTTTATTTCAATGACACTGATCGCACCACCTGTTCTGTTGAGATCTTGAAGATGGGTTCGCATCTAGTTTTCCAAAGCCACTTGTAGCTCTACAACCAATTTTTCTATTTTTTAGGGAACAAATTGCTATTATTGCGCTTTGACCTTGCTCATTATAAGTAATAACTTTTGGAATATATTTATAGTGGAGGGATGTCGTAAATCTTGTTTCAGTAGCCTTTAAACCTATTGTTGCCATCCATTTTGTTGATAACCTAGTTGAAAAATTATTTGCCCAGGAATGACATTGAGTCAAGTTTAGTAGAGGCCAGACTTTAGAGACTTAGTTTCTGCTCGCTTAGAATATGTCATGTCAGGATAAGCCTGATAAAAAAATTGAGCCTAATTTCTCAACTTGAGCTCATAAGCTACTCAAGCTCAATGAACCAAGCTTGAACTCAGTTCAACTTCGAGCCTTGTAGGCTAAATGATAATGAACTAGCCTTGAATTGTATAGCGTAGTCAAACCAAATATACAATTTACATAACCAAGCAGTGAAGAAATCTATACCAGCGTCGCTCATTAATAACTCTTGGTTTCTGTAAATATTTTTCGCTCGGTCTTTTTTCTTTTTCAGGGAATAAATTGCTTATATTGCAGGTTGACCTTGCTCATCTACTAGCAGCTCGTGATCAGGAACTGCGTACAATTTCTGCAGAGGTAATTACAGTCTGTTCTAGTTTCTAATGTTCTTGCGGACAACTACTAGTACCTATGACACTCTCCTAACTAGGTCGCAATAATTCACATGTAGATAACTCTTAGAAGGTGGGTTGGGCAGTTTAGTGAGATGTATAGCCCAAGGTAGGTTGGACAGTTAAGTGATGAAAGCTAAGCGAGTTGTTTGAAGTTGATAAAATCACTGCTTGTGTTATTTTTTTTGTCATCCCAGCCTGAAAATGATGGCTAGTCTGGAACATTCAATGGACGCCATTTATCATGAGATTCTATACATTGTAAGATCCCAGATGTGCAAGTAGAGCAATTAGTTAAATGTTATGCTCTAGAAATCTTACGACCTCTAATTTTTTTCTGGAACACTTTTACTTATGTTAAATTTCTATAGAAAGTGATGTTTTGATGCTAAATCAAATTGGGTAATACTTAAACATTATGTTCAGTCAGATATTAACATATTTATTTATCTGAGAAATTAATACATTATTGAATTTACACTATGAATCAATAAATCAGTGATTTGAACAGTATCTCTTATCCCACCATCTCATTATATGAATATCTATAGGAATTTGACAAAATTAAGTCAGTCATCAGATATCATTCAACTCCACTTGCTCAAAACTAAAGGGATCCTCGCTTGAAATTTATGTTACAGATGAACCAAGTGCAATCTGAACTAAGGCTTGCACGGTCCTTGATTGCTGAAAGGGACTCCGAGGTCCAACGTGTCCGCACGACCAACAATCAGGTATCTTACAGGTTTTATTAATACTAAAAAGGGGTTAAATGTGTTTTTATTTCTTAAAAAGAATTTGTAAAATTTGACTTAATCTCTGAAAAAAATTTATTCCTTTTTTAGCCTTAACATTTAACAATAATAGTGTGTTTTTAGTCCCTTAGTATTTTAACAGAAACTACAAGCACCCAAACCAATTAGGATTGAAACAAATGGGTGCACCTTTTGCTCAGTGCTCACACTTGCTGTGACTTCGGTCCAAGTTTGGAATTTCCTAATTGGTAGGCTATACCTAAATTCCATTGTAAATCTTCGTTGAGGTTGGTAGTTCTCCCTAGCGTTACATGAGCATGTGTCTCCCCTAATCTATTTTTTTTGTATTTCAGAAAAAGAAAAAAAAAACAATTTTTAATCTTTTAGGAATTGAAATGAATAAAACAATTTGGTAAGAAAAAGGAATAAATGTTTTGGAGAGATCAAAAGTCAAATTTTATCAATTTTATAGGAATTAAAAATATATATAACCCAACTAAAATTAATACTATTAGATGCTCATAATAGAATTCTGGTTATAATCGTAACAGTATGTAGAAGAGAATGAAAGACTCAGAGCTATTTTAGGAGAATGGAGCACCCGAGCTGCCAAGGTATTATTCATTTTAATAATAACTGTGTAATACACAAATATCCATCAAGTGTTAGAATAATCTTTTGAGCTTTGTGGTTGTTAAAATGGTCTGCTAAAATCTTTTATTGATGATATTTTGAAAGCTTGAGCGAGCATTGGAAGCCGAACGGATGTCAAATCTTGAATTACAAAGGAAGGTTTCAACGCAAAAAAATCAAGCACATATGTCAGTAGAAGCAACTGAACAAGGAGCTTAATTCACTAACTACGCAAATGCATATATGATATCCTCTGTTCATGTGGACCTCGTTCTCAATGTTAAAAGCATGCAGTGATCGAATTTGTATCCACAGCACCATCACTGTTGTGTGGAGATCCAATGTACATATATATTATTAGTTCCAAACAGGGTTTTATTTTTGTGCTAAGAGAATTCCAAAATTATCTAGTTTGATTTAGGGTTTTGTTCTCTTGTATGCTTGATGTTTGCATTTTTCTTGTTTAGTCTTTGGTCATAAAGGAAGTTTCTATGTATCTACAACCACTTCTTCCACAATGGAAGGTCTATCTTTGCCTCAGACTATCAACAGTGCGAGCACCACCACACTCAAAAACCTACATCCAATTGTTTCTCCTTTGTGCCAGAGTTGTTCCAGTGTCATATCTTAGCCTTCTCTTTGATTCTAACATCATATAAGACTCTCCTTTGTTCTGCTGGCATCTTACCGCACAATCACTTCCCTTCCTCCGTCGATCCCTTTATGAATCACAAATATTCCTCATCCAATGCAAGCAAATGTGTTGCAATGTAGACCTGCAACTGTTGGGACTAGATTTTGTCACAAGATTCACTTGGTTGGTTGAGTGTTGTTTAGATGTAGGGTTATCTTCTATGAGGTTCATCAATTTTCCATATTGTCAAGGAGTGAAAGGAAAGAACTACTTGGATCAAATTCAACAGCAGCTGCGCAAGCATTTCATTCAAAATGGAAAGCGAATCCATGTTTCTTGAAGCATGTTTCAATGGTTGAACTAAGCTTTCCACGATAGCTACAAACTCTTGGTTGGGTTTTCATTGTTTGATCGTGAGGAATATCCTCATCTTCCTCTTCCAAAAGGTTTTCCATCGGCTGCATTTTCCTCACTACATACATGTCTTTCATGTTGAATAGAATCCATCAAGAGGATTTGTGACTTAACCGTAACAAAGTTATCATTCAAACCCCTGAAGAACCTGATTGTTCGATTCAAATCATGTCCAGTTTTCACATCTCTCTTATCATTTCTACAATCATATCAAATATATAAGCATCAAGTTCCAAGTTCCTCCCATAGAACCTTTAATTCGATGTAATATTCAATAACACTGAATGATACTTGCTTTAAACCATAGATCTCTTACAAAATATCAGATATCCTTAGCTAATCTCCTTGAGAGAACCTTTCTTTGAGTTCTATAGACACATAAAAAACATTGTCTAGAAAAATAAATGCTGAATTCATGAACCAAGAGTGAATTATATTGCAAGGCCAGGGACAAGGATGGCACCATCCACGAAGTCGTGATTTTTTTCCTCCAAGGGCTTTTCTCGTTGCATGAGCCCTAGCATGGTAGTTTGTTTGGGTAAGTAAATGAGTGACAGTTACTGATGAAGGACCCATCAGAAGGATGAACATAAAAGGACAATTGGTGTCCTCTTGGGGAACATTTCGATTATTGTGTTGGTTTTTATCCATTTGTCAAAGAAACCTTCAACATGTCTTGGATACCATGTTAGAATATAAAAATAAGGTAAAAGTAGAAAAGGGAAAAGGTTAGGAAATGCATAATAATATTATTTAATTGATTCTTTAGGGGTATTCTTATTTATAGCCACATGTGCTCCTATATTAGAGATAGTGCACCTTGATGTAGGAAATAAAAATACTAATATCTTAACAACCTTGTTGAGTCACCATGAATCTCAATCAAATTTTGATGCAATATCATCCTCTGCCACATAAAGCTCATTTACTTGCTGGTTCTCTCTGTAGTCTAGACAACTTCGGTAAAACCATCTATTTCAAAAGTCTTTCAAAATACACATATCATGCGCAATAATCTTGTTTAAGATTTGATTCGTTGGGTTTGATGACTTTGAACCTCATCCTTTCACACTACATATCATTCAAAGATCCACTACTTTATCAGCAACTTCCTTATGACCTGAAACATACTAACTACCCGTTTTGCAACTTTTGCCTTAGCTTGAAGAAATTTATCTTAATCCAGGATTACAACATTCACCACATTTTGCTTGCAAGTAGCAAAAGCATGACCAATAACTTTACATTGTGATACAAAAACAAGCAATTTTTTATATTTTATGTCTAATTTTAGTTGATAAATCAACTTCAATTAGAACTATAGCATAATGTCTAAAAAATCTATCCAAGGAATTAGTGTTTCTGCATTAAGACTCATTGAAATTCCAAGATTGATAGCAATTACAAAGAGAATCTTTGGACGCTAGTATTCTTGGGATAAACACAAGAAACGAACCCAATATTGCGTTGTTGTTTGTTTAAGATTGTTAGGATTGAAATCTAAAATCCAAGCGAATGATTTGAGAAACTTAGGTTTAAGGTTCCATAAAGCTACCTAGCAAACACTATGAAAACCCTCAAAACAAGAGAACATTTTTTTTAATTAGCTAAAACATGAGAACGTAAATTCATTAAAAGGGCCTCGTCGTCAAATCAGCTTCCAAAGCTTAACTAACTTTGCACGTAAATCATCTAATTTAAGGGACAAGTCTTCCTTAGATAAAATAAGTTTGTCATGAAGATGATTTTTGCAATCATCCAAACCAACTTTATATCACTCCTCCGGAATTTTGATGATAAGATTCATATAAACCAGCTTTATATTACTTCTCCCTTCAAGTTTGGTTTTGGTAATTCATTAAGAGGAATATTACAAGCGATGCTAAGAGCTTGAGCAAAATATTTTCTAACCTAATCACCTTTATTCAACACCTGTCGAACATTCATATAGCACTAATTTTAAGGTTCAATGAACCACTATCATTCAGGTATAACACACGTCAATTAGAGAAGTAAGTAGAAAAAAGGACATGCCAATTAGAGAAGGCAACTTTATCCATGGCAAAGAGAAAAAGCCCTAGGTAGAAACCCTAGTAGGACATTTTTTTCATCCTCTTCAATGATTTTTCATGTGCAAAAACTTAAACATATGCACCAAAATTATGTTCTAATTTACTCATATATTGCAAAAACTATATGGTACTAATCTATTCAAAAAATTTAGTCGTGAATAAAATAGTGGTCATAAGAAAATCCATTTGAATATTAGACATAAGGGAACAAGATACATATTAGATCTCTGAAGGTTACTCCTATTATAGAAGAATTTGATGGTGGCATCAATCAAAGTTCTCCTACTTCAAATTTCTTCATCATCTATTTTTTTACTTAAATGATGAGATATTAACGAGGAACGATAAAGTAGAGGGAGATACAGAAAAATCTATAGTTGATAAGGCAACATCGGGTATGAATGGTGTTGTTGTAGTTCAAAAGTTTATATGGTGGTTCTCCACGGAATCAATTATGTTTTTGCTAGTTTGTTGAAGGATAACCATCTGCTTTTTTGGGATTTGATTAATCAAGGCAGTTAATTTTTTTTGTTGATGCGAGTTAGTTAGTGTTGATCTCTTGCAAAAAAATATAGGGTTTTGTACTGTGCAGCCCCCATTTTACCTCTCACCCTCCAAATATTTTTAGACTACCTTCTCCTTGTTTAATTTGTATAAAATAATGGAAAAATTTATCATTTTAGTTTTCCAACCCCCACTTTCGAAAATTATAAAAAAATTCTTAACTTTCGAAATGTAATTATTCAGACAAAATTACTAATTTTGAAACTTTAGAAAAATATAAAACTTTCGAAATGCAATATTGCAGAAGTTTTCGAAACATTGGATGAATATGAAAATTTCGAAGTATACTTTTCTAGAAAGCTTCGAAAGTTTGGATGAATTTGAAACTTTCGAAGCATATATACTTCGAAATTTTCAAACCTTTCGAAGTAATTCCATTTCGAAAGTTTCAGAATTTTCGAAACTTTCAATTTTTTTTAAAACAATTACTGAAACTTCTGAAATTAGATATCAAATTTATTACTATAAATGTATTACTATTAATTTATTACTATAAATTTATTAATAATAAAAATGCATTTCGAAACTTTCCATGAATACCAAAGTTTCGAAACTAAATTTTTTTATGTTTTTGAATTTTATATTTCGAGATTATTAGAAAGTTTCGAAGGTTTATACATTTCGAAAGTTTCATGTTCATAGAATGATAGTTTCAAAATTTTGGGAAAAACTGAACTTCGAAAGTTTCATGTTCATGAAAACTTTCGAAGATTTGGAAAATTAATATTTCAAAAATTTCAAAGTTTCGAAGTTTATCTTACTTTTGAATTTCGAAGGTTTCAAATGTTCGAATGTTTGCAAATATGTGATTCGAACAATTCAAACTTTCAAATAAAAATAGATGAAAAAAAAGAGAAGAGATTTTTTTTGGAATTTTTACTAATAATATTATGGGCAATCTGGTATTTTTCATAAAGAATGGAGGTGGGAGGTATAAGTGGGGAGTGTACGGTACAAAACCCAAAAATATATAATTGACAATATTGATTAAAACAATATTCTTAATAGAAGTTGCTAATGTCATTCATGATGTCTTCAGAAATAGTTCGTCTAAGACAACTAACAAATAGTGGACAAGGCTAAGGAAACTTAGAGATAGGACAATCAGGTATGTGTTTCTTAATTTGTGTTTTATAAGCTCTTAAAGTGACACAATGCCAAATGATGAAACTCTTCAAGGTCTTGAAATCTACAAAACATTATTTAAGCAAGAATGTTGTGCATGACATGCCTATTTTGGAAAAAGTAAAATAATTTTACTGAATTAGTATCTAAAGACCAACAAGAAAAAAATATGAGTTCACACCTCTCTGTAAAACTTGCATCTAGGTCCACATGACATTTGGTATATTATTTTTCTTTTTGCTTCTTGTATTTTCTTGGGTTACATTTATGCCCCTCATTTAGTAAGTCTCAAACTTCTTTATTATATAAAACTATTTCTTATCGATATGAATGATGTTATACATCCTCGAGAAAACTAGATCATGTGGTAAGCCACTATGAAGCATCAATATAAAAAAGGCTTTTGCCTTCTTGTCATTTAGAGGAAGCTTTATAGTATTTGAATGTCTTCGTATGATTCCCAACTTTAGATGCTGGTGTATTGTGGATTTATTGTAGGGTGATTTTCTGTTTAATGTGATTTTGGTCTATTTATCATTATTTTAGTCTATTTGCAATACGAAAATGATTACACTTTTTTACATTAAAAATGGTTGCACATTTTAATCATTACATGAAGTTTGATCAACCACGTAGACGTAGGATTTACTATTGAAAAAAGTAATTTATCAAAATGGAAATATGGGACATCTTCATGAAGAACCTACATAATAAAAACTTAATCGTGTAAGATCAACTACTTATTGACAATTTTCATAAAACAGAAAATTACACTCCCCCTCTTACGAGAAGCTAGAATCCCACTTTCATTTTCCCTCTAACCTTTACATTCTACAAATATATTACATTTTAATGTAATTAAGTTCTTATCAAGATCTTGTTTCCTATTTTTAACTGTCGGACATCTTATAAATTGTGGAACAACAAAGAGGGCAAAAATATGTATTTTAAAATTATGCCGATATTATTAAATTAAACGTTTTATCTTAAGTTCAAATCGGAAACCTCACAGATGTATAAATTAATAAATTAATGGTAGAATTCATCATCTCTTCTACAAACCCAAAAACAAAACCATATTTTAGTGTCTTAAATCAATATTAAAACATTCAGATTAATTATCAATAACATTATGAAATTTACATAAAACAATTGTTGAAATGACCAATTAAAGGCGTATTGTTGTGTACCATTGAAAAATAATGTGTAGTTCGAGCATCCACTGGGGATGGGGTATAAATTACGATTTAGTCCTTTTTCTTTTTAGCTTGGCTTTGCTCATTCTATTTCAGATATGACAAGACATAATAAATAATTGAAGAAACGAAACTGGGGGCAAGGCAAGGAAGAATTTATGCATCAAAATTTTAAATTTATTAGTTATGATCAACCATAGGCCTAATTGTAAGGAGAAACAATGTAATGAGTGATCCTTGCTGCAAAATTATAATTTTAAGGAGAAACATTGTAATGAGTTATCGTTGCTGCATACTCATCAGTCTCCAGCCAAACAACCAAAGTTGCTCAAAATTGTTTATCCCTCGCTGTCACACATCAGCGAGGAAGAAAGGAAAAATACAGCACTCGACATGACAAGATTACAAAGAAATCATAAGTTATACATGTCATCTGCGGCCTTGCTAAAAGAACCTGTAGTCTGTTGCCGAAGGAAGAAGGCTTTAAATAAAAGTGTCAAATCTTTATTATGACTAGATTACAATTGGCTAACCTGAGAAATTTCATTCAAAAAGAGACACCTGAACACATTGTTGAAGAAATCAGAACCTTTCGCAACACCTCCTTCTCCAACAACGATATCCATGTCATACTTACAAGCTCGCGTACAGTCAGGACAGTACGTCACCTGCAATAGGAAATACAAATTATACATGTAATTTGATAATTCGTATAAGGAAACACATTCTAAACAAATAATTCAGCATTAGATTAGACAAATCGCACACATTATAGGTCAAATATACATTGTTTCAATCACCAACCTCTAGTAACTTAGGTTGGAAAGAGCTGTCTAACATGACATCTACACCGTACATTGCCCTTGATGTTGGACTATGCATCTCAGGATGTGCAACCGCAGCTGCCTCAAACACTGATCGAATCATATTCCTTACTCTTGTATGTATATCCAACCATTTAACTGCAAGAGATACAGGGACGGGAATTTGAATAAAAAATTCACTCAAAATGTATAATATGCTTTGGAAGCCTCTAAAAAATCATCTTCTGAATGTGGCAGAGGATAAGTCAGGAGGCAGTCCTCATTACCTTGATGTTCTTCCTCAAATTCCCTCACAAAATCCTTGATATTTTTATGATTTATTCTTCCACGATAATTCTGAGATACATGTATTGATTGAGTGAGTTAAAACTCAGATACGAAAAAGGAAAGCACTCAAATATTCAATATTTCAACCAAACATCTTGTTGCTAAATTATATGGTACTGAAGACATACCATAACAGTGAAGTGAGTTTCATACTCAAATAAACTACTTCTGTCCAAAGAATATTGGTTGTTAGCTATCCTGACCTGAAATAAAGCATAAAAATAAAACTCATTTCCATTTGAATCTTTTAAGAGAAAAAGAATAAATAAATAATAAAGAAAGAAAGAGGAATCAGTATACCCAGAAACAATCGGAAAGGAATATCTCCAAAGGATGCATGCTCCGAACCAGTACTACATAACGGAGATCAAACTTTTTACCCTGGAACAAGGCAGGCTGTTCAATATACTTCTGGCATATTTTTGGACCAGTTTCCATGAGTCGGATTATTGCTGGTAAATTATCAGTTACGGTAGTATCAATAGTACGGGCCATGTTCCAGGGTTTTAAGATCCAAAGGTTGTCTAGTCCTTCTCTTTTGCGTGCAGAATAGTCACCAATAAGTTGAGACAGATGAGTTTCAAGATTATACGTAGGCTGCAACCATTGAGGAGATCCATGTGCCTGTAGCAAGGTAAAAAAAACATCCCAACCCCAACCCAGAAATGATTCATTTTAAAAAGCCCCAAAAGATAAATGACGCTAAAACTTCAGTTTTATTTGTAAGTGACTTGTAAAATAAAACTAAAAATAAAATTAAAATATAGCATGCTAGGATGAATAAGTATATCATATATACTCCCTCTGAACTCTATTATAAGAAAAAAAGTGCGTACATTTGTTGGACTTACATATAAGCAAATCTTACCTAATCTATCCACATTTAATGTTATTATTTCAAAAACACTTGAATTAATTCTTTAATATTGTAAGGAGGTGACCATCATAATTAGGAGTAGGTTGGTATATCTATTTCCTTTTTACATGAAAACAAGAAAATTAAATGCACTTAACTACCATTCTTAATAATTGTAAAATTAAGTATTTTCGCTTATAATTGAGTCCAAACAGAGAACATATTTCTGAGAGTGTGTTGGCATTTCACTCGAATAAATAATGGAAACAGGTCTGGCATTTAGGATAATCACATCAGCATTAACATACAATATTAATTAACTATAATATTACCTTCTGAATTGTCTCTGCTAAATGATGTTTCATGACAAGACAGGCTTCAAATGGAAATTGATTAATGTATTGCTGATCTGTTAATCCTGCGGCGTTCTTCATCTCTTCATCTACCTGCACACTTGTCCATATTATATCTGCATCTTTTGGGTCCTTTACTGTGGCCAAACACATATTCAAAAGGAAAGGAAGAAAGTCAGTATACAGCAATATATCTTTTAAACGTGGAGACAACCATAAAATCAAATCCAATGGAATTTCATGACAAACATAAGATCTCAGTTCTGCTCAGAAGGGGAAAAAGTTAAAAAATTGGTATAGCGGTGAGGATTGAAGATTGATATATATTCTATAGCGGTGGAAAATTCAATTTACACTCATCGCTTGAAGATTGACATATATTCTATGTTGTCAGTCTCAGATAGCCGAACCCGAAAAATCGCGGATAGCGGGATGACTACTATTGCGAAGGACAAAAAACAACATATTAACTAAACATAAAATACAAGCGGTATACAAAAATACTAAAAAATATAGCAATATACACAAAATTAAAGGAGTAATCATACTTAATAACAAAATTCAACATCAAAATCAAGTTTCTAATAGTAATCATAATCAACAAAATAGAGAACAAAGCAGAAGGAACAGAGCAGACAAAACAAAGTCACAAAAAGAACGAAAACAGCAGAGCAAGAACATAATGATTGGAACAGAATGATGCTGAATGGAGCAAGAAAATAACAAAAACGACAGAGCAAGAAGAAACAGAGGAAGAACGAAAATTGTTTCTTTTTCACGATGCTGAACCAACACCTTTGTGGGTTTATAATAATAAAAATTAGGATTTAAGTGGGTGCAGAATGACCTAGATCCCCTTAATGAAGAATAAAAATATAAAATACAACTTGTGTTTTCGAACAAGCCCTAGAGCGAGTCCAATAGCAGGTCGGGCTAGGATAGCCGGTCGTGGTGATAGTGGGATTTGCGGCCGGGATTCACAATATAGCATATATTCACTATGTTCCAAGCTACATGATGTTTTAATTGTTAATTATGAATTTTTGAAGTTCAAGCAAGCTGTTAGGAGCAGGCCCAATTAGGAAAGCATACATCAGTCAGGACAAGGAACCCTGTTAGCCAGGCACCGCTTCGTTACAAAAATTGTGAGGAGTAATTAATTAGTTAAGCTGTTTAATAGAAGCAAAGAAGTTAATTAGTTGATTAATCAGTTTTGGATGGGACTTGGTAGAGGCCAGCTCAAATATCTGTGGAAGCTATCATTGCATGTCATCCTATTCTTGACCTGGATAACCATTCATCCGGAGTTGAATTAGCTGAAGATTTATAATAAAATTTCCTCATTTTCTTATTGTTTGCCTTCATATTTTGAACCGGTACCTATCAACTAGTACTGAAGCAGCTCCCAAGAAATGGGGAACTGTGTGGGTTGATCAAGTAAATTCCAGAAGATTTTCGTAGGACATATGCAAGCTTAAAGAAAGCATTCAAGGAGGAACATATATGGATTGCAGATTTTAAAAGAGTATGGGTGGATTATCCATTTCGAGCAGCACTTCAACACACAGAAAATGATGGGTGTGGAAGTACTAGAAGAAAGTTCCTACATTGGTACAGGTGGTGCATGAATAGCAATCCAAAGGAAACTTGGGAAAACTTGGGAATAGCAATCCAAGTTCCAACCCAATTATGATCAGAACCCTTCAATTAGGATCCAACATATGGGACTGAAATTGTCGGAAAACAATTGAAGATTAAGGGTTGAAGATCAAGAACCTATACCATTGTGGCTAAGAAACAAAAGTACAGACAAAAACCAATGAAAGAAACAGATATTGAAATAGTTGGAGGAAGATATGTAATAAAATTTCAATATTTTCACTCTGTTTATCTCAATATTGAAGCAGTATCTATCAGATGCACGCAGTCCACTTACTGATTGCAAACTCAGGATGTGTCAAGTTCTCCACCACATGAGGTATATCTGTGTAAACCTGTAAAGGACGCCCATCATGTGGACGGATGCTTCTGCTCTCAGAAGACTGCATAGTGGTGGGTGGTATCAAACTTGTGGTTTGCAATTTCTGATTGTACTTCTCATACTCCTGAGAATAGTAAGTTAATTAGCTTCAAACTTCCCTAAACTTTCTTATGATATATTTTTAACCACAAATAAGAAACATAATCTATCTTTGTAAATTGTAATAGAATAAATACCTGGATAAAATAGTTCTCTGGTGTATGGAACCAGGCAGTAAGTTTGGCAGAACGTTGTTTTTCTTCCCCAATACCAAGAAGAAAGTCACGAGTGCATTCATCACCTTTACAAACATTCTTTGTTGGCCATAAAATAGAAAAGCTGCAAAAAGTGAGTTATAATTTAAACGGTGACTGGTTTTGAATTATCACAAGGTCATGCCACGAAATACATGTAATAATTCATTAAAATTAAGAGGGAAAAGTTTCACATTTAGAAGTCACTAACATGAGCTACAAGGTAATTAAGTTAAAAATTAATGAGCAAGAATTAAGGAGCAAAACCTATAATTAATTTTTTTAAAAATCTTACAAAATATGCAAAAGCTCAATCATATAGTAAAGCAGCAGGTATCTTAGATCATGAAAATACGACTTCAACATCAAAGCACAAATCTGAAAAGCAAAATATAGAAGAAAACCTCACAGCTGATGCCAGATTACCCTCTGGCATGAAGAGAAAAGGGGCCACTCTAAAATTTGGCTCATCACTGTGCCGCAAAGCAGAACCTAATTCATCCATCGCATACCTAAATATATCCAAAACAACGGGCTGTTAGTTTTGTTTATTTTTGGGAAATACCAAAATGATCATTCGTGGTTCATGTGATACTTCTATTTTGTTTTCATTTCAGTAAATGTACTGAACCCAACAATTTGAATGGTAAAAAACATTGACCCATTGATTCAAGTAGTATCACACAATAAATTAGAAATAAGACCACCTTGATGAAATTTTGTTCATTTCAACGAGACTGCAAAATTTATAACTTCAAAGCATATACTGATCAAAAGAAAGCGTGAGCTACATAAGAACCAAGAAAGTAAGACAAGTGAAACGCAAGTCATACCATACAGAGGTTTCGTCCAACTTTTCTTCATCAGCAAGTCTATAAGTCATTAGATATTGCCACATTGCACTTATAATACGGTCATGAATAGGCTCATCAGGAGTCCATTCAGGAAGACGAGGACGAAGAACTGAATCGATAACATGCTTTCCAGTTTCCAATATTGTGGATGCACAGATACCATTTAGTTCAGAAATGTTTGGAAGAGATTCCAGAATTTCAATGGCACTTTCTCCAAGAGGACCGGGGATATCCACCTAAAAATTAGCTCAAATTCCCAAAAGGCTAAAACACTGGTTACCAGAGAATGGAACATAAATAAATTAATAAATTAATAAATAAATAAATAACATGGTAAGTTGGGGCTAGAATAATTGTGATAATATAAATCAAAGTACCTCCAATGAACGTAAGCAAGGGAATCTCCTCAGCAGATCTAACAAGCCAGCAGCTGAGTTTTGCCCCAATGGATTTCCACGAATGTTCAAGTATGAAAGAGACGGCAAACAAATGGGTGAAAATTCCTGACAAAATGAGGGAATCATCAAAATAATTTAGATCAAAACATACAGAGGGATTGGGAATAATGAATTGGTAATACTGTACATTAAAAATCTTGTCTTGATTATGCTTTGTTTACCATTTAACATCTCTTGAGCAAATTTGACTCCTCTAAAAGGAGTAGTTAGTAAAGTGACTAAATCAACAATTGATTGTAACAACCTATGATTGGTTATACATGTGCATACAAAATCAAACATTGACTTGTTTATCAACTACTGATATTACTCACTTTATTCTCAAAAGAGAGATTGCTCGCATTAGAGGAGTTTAATTCCTCTGGAGCATAGAATCAAGAAGACATACATAATTATCAGATTTTTGAACTCAAGCAACCAACATAAGTTCTGGTAAAATAATGTATTTAAGTCAATTTATACTTTTAAAACATAAAGCTAAGTAAAAAAAATGCACAGAGGAGATAAAAAATAATCATAACAAAAATTTCAACCTTGTTGGTCAAATTGTGGATGTTTCTATTTGAAAGGTCGAGACTAGATACACTCAACACTGGACTGTCAGCTTGACCAGCCTTTGCTGGGTTATCCTTTCCATAGATCCCTGCACAAAAGCCCAAAGCCCACTCCCCAAAATTGCTTGTGAAAGTTGAATTATAAATCTCCAGTTCTGGTAACTCCTTAAGAATAATACCTGCAAGCTCACCATCACTATACCTAAAGTAATTTAGTTCTCCTTAACAGTAAGGACTTCCCAAAAAGGAAAATGTGGTTTAAGAAATTTTCAAAATATGAGAAAACTTACCGGTTTTTAAGAACCGGATTATTGTTCAGCCAGAGTCCTTTGAGATTTTTAAATTTGATAACTTCCTGAACAATCAGTTCAGCACTTGTAAGCTTGTTTCCAAATAGGCTAAGCGCCACTAAATCCTGAAACAATGAAAAGGGAGGAGAGTGCATAAGTATTTGATTTATTTATTATAAATGAAAGGTGCTAAGATAACACAAAAACTGAATAATGTGGCAATGATTAAATAATAACAATGTCTGCCATCTTGCCACTAAAATTCAATTCATATATCACATCATAGTATAACTATCATTCCTAAGTTTAATGAGAATGACTTCCATTTGCTAAATGAACAATATCTTGCTATCCAATTCATGTCAACATCCACACACATCAATTAAACAAAAAACTAGATAAAGAGTTACAAACCGGAAATCTAGTAGATAAGTCCAGTGATAGAAGCATATCATCATCAATGTCAAGACCGTCAAGCTCCAACCATCTCAATGTACCGTCACCTTTCTCTTTTGCCTCTCGAACCTCACTTTCCAACATTTCCACTACACCAAGCTTGTCTCTCGAAACTTCATCACCAACGCCATCAACATCAGTTTCACCATCCGAATTCATGTCGACATCCACACACATCAAAGAACCCATCCTCTCTGCCAATCCCGGAACCTCCCGCAGCTAAAACCACCAAAAACAACAAACAACATAAAAAAGGGAGAAAGAACAACCATAACGCAAAACCAAAAGAGTATGCAGTCATTCTGATACCTAAATGTGTGAAACACTGCCATTATAGTCCTGAATATATAGAAATTACAAAAATATCTTAAGTGTATTTTATGTTAGTAATCTATCAGACCAAATTGTCTAACAAAAAACATATTAAATGACCAACCAACCAAACTAACTAACCAAAAAAGACACATTTGAGAATTGTACTAATTAACAAAAGCCGCATTTTGCATGTATCTACGTAGCACGCCTGGTGTCCGACACGTGTCGGCAGGACACAAACACGACAGCAGGCACCTAATTACGTTCAATTAATTCATTTTTCAAATTATTACCTGCATCATAATAGTATTCGTGCTTAGGCAGGTATACATCCAGGGGCTATTTTGACGGCGCAAACACATTTAAGGACCAAAATACTCAAGAACAAAACCCTAGAAATAGAAAATTAGAGTTGCAAGAAGGCAAGTACCTGCTTGTAAGCGTCGGGGAGTCTGAAAGTCCAAGCGTGATCAATGAGGAAGACATTGGAGTCCTTAGCCATAGAATCCGAAGTGAAAACGAGGCGTCTCGTGCGTCCATCTTCGCAAGGTTCGATTTGGAAGTGTTCGCCGCCGTCGAAAGTTTCGGTGAAGAGCTTCTGGAAGAGACGGCGGTGAAGTGACTCCGGTAACCCTGATGCGGCGAGCAAAATTCCGTGAACTTTAGCGAAGTCTTGGTAGGTTTGGATTCTATTGGTGGTCGCCATGGAAACCATTGTTCTGTAACTGTTTTGTTTCAGTGTGCAGTGCGTTGCGACGCTGTATTTGTTGTTAACGAAGTGAAGTGAAGCTCGGTGGAGGTGGTGTAAACATAGTAGGCTGGGCCTGTTTGGATTGAACTTCTCTGTTGGAACATTTAAGTGTATGAAAATTGAAAATTTTACTTTGTACCTTTTCATTTATCCACGTACCCCCTAAAAACTAAACAAAAATATCAAAATACCCTTTTATATATATATATATATATATATATATATATAAATTATCATTTTTTATTTTTTCATTTCAACATTTCTGAAACAGAAGAATTAAAAAAAAAATTCAGAATTTTTTTTTAAAATTTTTCGGTACACAAATTTCACTCCGAAAAACTTAAAGAAAAATTTATGGTATTTTTTAAAATCTTTTTTAAAGTTTTCTGGAACTACCAACAAACTTACACTACCGGCAAACTTCAACGTGACATTTCTGGAAGCTATCGGAAAACTTCATCCATAAGTTTTCCGATAGTTGTTTTATATTTTAAAAAAAAATATTTTTTAAATTAATTTTAAGTTTTTATTATATTAGTATTTATTTAATTTATTTGGTTCTAATTAATTTTTTTTAGTGGGTAGAGCTAGAGGTAGAGACAGCAAAACTGTAGGAAGAATATGTGACTTTGAATCTTCATCGTCTATGATGCTGCTCTGAAAATAATTCGTCCGACAAGTAGAAGACGATGATTTATGGTATATTAATTATTAATTATGATGATTAATTATTAATTATTATGGTGTATTATTTATAGTGTATTAATTATTTATAATATATTATTATTTATGGTATGGTGTATTAATTAATATTATTATTTATGCCAAAAATAAATTGGTGTGTACCGGAGATCTTTCTTAGAAAGTTTTCCGGAAACACCTTGTACCAGAAATCTTTTCAATAAAGTTTTTCGATAGTACAATTTTTTCACTTTTGTACCGAAAATCTTTTTTAAAGTTTTCCGGTAAAAACCTTATGTACCGGAAAACTTTAAAAAAAGTTTCTGAAAATAAGGTGTGCATTGAAATTCTTCAAAAAAGTTTTTCGGAAGTTACCTACAGACTTTTACCTACCATAAATCTTTTTTTTAGTTCCAGAAAAGATAAAATGTTAAAAAAAAAAAACTTTGAATTGGTAAAACAATTATAAAAAAAATTGAGGGTATAATTGACATTTTTATAAAATTATGGGAGTATAGGTATAGAAATGGGGGCATAGAAAAATTTACCCCATATCCTTGTACCTAATTATACCTATATCTCCGAATATACAAGGAAATGACGTTTTTGTCCTCGTTTAAATAATAAAACTCTAAAGAATTTACCATTTTTCCTTTCAACCTTTTTGGAAAACAAAAGTAACTTTTTTTCTAAACTTTCTGGAGAACTTGAATCCAAGTTTTCCGATACATAAGCTAACTTCCGGAGAACTTTTTTCAACTTCTCATAAGCCTCTTCTGGAAATCTTTTTTGAACCTCTCTGGTACAGAGGCCTCTTGCAGAAATCTTTTTTGAACTTCTCCGATACAAAAGCCTCTATCAGGAAACTTGAGGTTTAACATTTCTGGTAGTTACCGGAGAACTTGAACCTCAAGTTCTCCGGAAGGTATATTATTATTTTTTTTAATTTTTTAATTCTAATTAATTATGATTTTTTAACTAATTGTGATTTATTTCTTTTTATTTTTTAATTTTTTCAGCGAATGCACGAGGAAGAGACGACAAAATCATACGAATTTCACGTGACACTTATACTTCTACATCATCCATGATGAATCCTCTAAAGTTTTTTATTTTTTCATTTCAACATTTCTGAAACAGAAGAATTAAAAAAAAAATTCAGAATTTTTTTTTAAAATTTTTCGGTACACAAATTTCACTCCGAAAAACTTAAAGAAAAATTTATGGTATTTTTTAAAATCTTTTTTAAAGTTTTCTGGAACTACCAACAAACTTACACTACCGGCAAACTTCAACGTGACATTTCTGGAAGCTATCGGAAAACTTCATCCATAAGTTTTCCGATAGTTGTTTTATATTTTAAAAAAAAATATTTTTTAAATTAATTTTAAGTTTTTATTATATTAGTATTTATTTAATTTATTTGGTTCTAATTAATTTTTTTTAGTGGGTAGAGCTAGAGGTAGAGACAGCAAAACTGTAGGAAGAATATGTGACTTTGAATCTTCATCGTCTATGATGCTGCTCTGAAAATAATTCGTCCGACAAGTAGAAGACGATGATTTATGGTATATTAATTATTAATTATGATGATTAATTATTAATTATTATGGTGTATTATTTATAGTGTATTAATTATTTATAATATATTATTATTTATGGTATGGTGTATTAATTAATATTATTATTTATGCCAAAAATAAATTGGTGTGTACCGGAGATCTTTCTTAGAAAGTTTTCCGGAAACACCTTGTACCAGAAATCTTTTCAATAAAGTTTTTCGATAGTACAATTTTTTCACTTTTGTACCGAAAATCTTTTTTAAAGTTTTCCGGTAAAAACCTTATGTACCGGAAAACTTTAAAAAAAGTTTCTGAAAATAAGGTGTGCATTGAAATTCTTCAAAAAAGTTTTTCGGAAGTTACCTACAGACTTTTACCTACCATAAATCTTTTTTTTAGTTCCAGAAAAGATAAAATGTTAAAAAAAAAAAACTTTGAATTGGTAAAACAATTATAAAAAAA
The DNA here is from genome assembly GCF_000331145.2 of Cicer arietinum. Classification (NCBI taxonomy): domain Eukaryota; kingdom Viridiplantae; phylum Streptophyta; class Magnoliopsida; order Fabales; family Fabaceae; genus Cicer; species Cicer arietinum. The sequence continues at coordinate 15,539,246 of NC_021160.2, read as the reverse complement.
ATTGAGGGTATAATTGACATTTTTATAAAATTATGGGAGTATAGGTATAGAAATGGGGGCATAGAAAAATTTACCCCATATCCTTGTACCTAATTATACCTATATCTCCGAATATACAAGGAAATGACGTTTTTGTCCTCGTTTAAATAATAAAACTCTAAAGAATTTACCATTTTTCCTTTCAACCTTTTTGGAAAACAAAAGTAACTTTTTTTCTAAACTTTCTGGAGAACTTGAATCCAAGTTTTCCGATACATAAGCTAACTTCCGGAGAACTTTTTTCAACTTCTCATAAGCCTCTTCTGGAAATCTTTTTTGAACCTCTCTGGTACAGAGGCCTCTTGCAGAAATCTTTTTTGAACTTCTCCGATACAAAAGCCTCTATCAGGAAACTTGAGGTTTAACATTTCTGGTAGTTACCGGAGAACTTGAACCTCAAGTTCTCCGGAAGGTATATTATTATTTTTTTTAATTTTTTAATTCTAATTAATTATGATTTTTTAACTAATTGTGATTTATTTCTTTTTATTTTTTAATTTTTTCAGCGAATGCACGAGGAAGAGACGACAAAATCATACGAATTTCACGTGACACTTATACTTCTACATCATCCATGATGAATCCTCTAAAGATGATTCGACCGACAGCTTCAAGGAGAAGAAAATGGATGATAATTGAAGACAGTGATGAAGGATAGCATGATCATCGATTTATCCCATATGTGACTATCCATCAGCAGGATGAGCCTTCTATAGTGCATGAGGAGGAGGAGGTACATGAGCATGAGGAGGTTGCACCTGTTCATGAGAGAAAACATATGGATGAGGGGCATGATGGAACTCAGGGACCTAGTGAGCTCACATGATAACCTAAAGGACCTTATGATTTGTCCGTCCTTACACGATACATTCATCATGTTTCAACTAGATTATGGTTTGATCAGGTATGTTAAATTAATTATTATTTATAGTACATTTAAAATATTTAAATTAATTAGTATTTTTGTTATATATTTAATTTTAATGTCATATATTTTTTTTTCTATACATGAGCGACCATTACTGAAAATTGTTGCGCATGGAAAGAAAATGCAACAATTTACCTCGCCGATACTCCCGCATCCCATAGAGAATTGGGTGAATTTGTTAGGATTGAACCCATTACAACGGGGTAGTTTGAAGATGATCAATAACAACATGATTTATGCGTTTGTGGAAAGATGGCATTCTGAGACATCGTCATTTCACATGTCATTTTGTGAAATGACGGTTACTTTGGATGATGTTGTCAATCTTTTGGGATTGTCTATTAGGGGTGAGTTCTATAGTCCACCTAATGTAGATAGAGTAATGGCACGTAATCTTGCCATGATTTTATTAGGAGTGATCGCGAAAGAGATTTAGGAATAAATTGTTTATCTTTCTTTATTAGTATATAAGGATAACAACTCGTTTTAGTTCTTGAAAAATATGTGAAAACCAATTATGTTTTGCAAAAATAAAATCAATATTTAATCATTATGAAAATAAACCAGGACAATATAATTTAGTCTCTACGTGAACAATATTTGAAAAAGGGACAATTAAGTTTCTAACAATGATTAAAAAGGACAATTTGATTATTTATAATAATTTTTTATCACCGCAATATTAGAAGGTTTTTAAATAATTTCTTCTTCAATAAGTCGTTTCTTTTTATATTTTTTTCCTTTAACTTTTAGATAACCACCATCTATATATGATTATAACTATGAATTAAGTAATGACTCCTTTGATTTTGGTACACAACTGATAACATTTTTTAGATATGTTATTGATATTTTTTTAATTTTTGATATTTAATTGAATAATTCTTTTTATAGAGTGACTTTGTTTGAATACTAAAGAAAAATATTATTAAAAAGAATGATATGTAGATAAAGAATATGTTAGAGAATTTTTGTGTTGCATGGAGTAACTTGTCTATTTCTAATTATTGTTAAGGACCTAATTATCTATTTTTTTTTTAGTGGTTCAAGTAAAGATGAAATTGTCTAAATTTTATTTTCTTTGGGACTTAAAGTTGCTTTAAATTTTCTCAAAGACCAAATTGGGTCACACATTTTTTATGAAGGACTAAAATGGGTCTTAATCCTTATTTACACCTAAAAATAAATAATTTGTTAGTCAAGGACGGAAAATGATCGAATTCTCCTTAGTCGAGGGAGGACCAAGCGTGCAAGAAACAACCAAATAGGAGTTAGTCGGATCTTTCTCAAGTTTACAGGAGTCCACAAAAGGTTGCAAAGGTTTAAGACTGAGTCAAAGCTCAATGTAATCTGATAATTTGGCAGTTGCGCTAATTTTCCACGTATTTAGTGTCACTAACAATCAAGATAGCGACACAATTGAAAGGAAAAATCACGCACACATATTATTAATGGGACATGCCTAAGAAATAGGAAAGACAGCCGTGGGGTACCCCTAATTTTCAAATATGAGTTAGCATGTATTATTCACGTAATTAGCTGAGTAAGGCTACATGTATGTAGGCCACAATTTATAACCATTAGTTCTAGTTTTGCCTATAAATACCAGTACTTTTTAGACACATACTATCATTCAAAAAGCTTTTTACACATTATCTATATTTTTATCACATTTACTTTACATTATCCATTTGTACTTCATTAGCTTAAATACCAAAATCGTACTTAGCATTCTTTGTAGTAGTTAAGGAACCCATATTTGGGGTACATAATTCCTTCCTCAACATAATCATTTAAAGCAAAAGGAAATCTTAAGTTTAGAATAGTTAGCCATTCCCTCGGCTAATTCTTAATTCCAAGAATAAATTTGGCACACGTAATGGGACACTACGGTAGCAACCATTAAAAAAATCTCAACAATATGAAACAACCTTCAACATTATCACGTTGAAAAATTCAAGCGAGCATAGGTCCAATGATCCTCCTAAAATGTTAGGAATGCCTACATTTGTGGTTGTTCTTAATGCTTCTTGAGATGGGGAGATTGATTCACCTGAGCAGTCAATGATTATGACCACGTCTTTCATTAGACAATAAATTGATAGGGTGATATATGATATCATGTATCAAGTCTCTCAACAACTTGTTGACATTATCAATCCCATGGTTTACAATGAAGTTCAACAAGCCATGGAGATGGAGACAAAGCGAGCCAATTCATGTGATAATTTTGTCACTTCAAGGGAACCTAGGTCAGACATACATTATAACTCAAAATCAATCGATCATTACAAAGATAAGGCCTCCCCAGGTGCAATCGAGTCCTATACAATAAATACCATTTATTCCTTACAATTCTTAACCTAGTACTTTTGCCATAGCTAACCAACCCTAAGGGGAACCTATTAGAAAATGATGTGTATAATCAATCTAACCTTCAACATGGTCACATACATATGTCTAGGAGGCCACCTAAAGCAGTAGGTGAAATTGGAATTCTGCAAGTATCTCTTTATAAAAATATTTAATAGGCGAACAACATGTTATACATAGGACGACAAACAATCGAACCAAGAGTAGGAATGTCTAGACTAGTTGCAAAGTATTAGTCTCCGCAACCATGAGGTTATTACCTACACACACCAGCCACAAGTTGATGAACCTACACACACACCAGCCATAAGTTGATGAACCTTCACCTAACGTAGTGGGTTCAGCTTTACCAAAACCAAATGTGAGTCATATTGTTGAACAAACATGGATTGCTAATCCACTTTACCAATATAATACACCAATGGTTCCAAGCACTCTTGTAAGAAACTTTGTGGAACTTAACCAAGAGAAGCTATATGGGGAATCCTCCACCTTAGGTACAATTTCAACAAGATTTCTAGAACTCCTGAAGCAACACATGATGCTAGCCAATTGTAGCTGAGGCTAACAATTGTTTGATCTCGACCTCATAGTCGATACTATCGATAGGTACTTTGGGATTCAACTGAAACCCATAGATAGACCTATGTATAAGAAGTCCTACCTTGAGTGGGTGGACATATTGGTACCTCTTCCTAGAGAGTATAAAACTTTTGAATTTTCTACCTTTTTCAGAGAAGATGGAAAATCAACAATGAAGCACATTGAAAGGTTTACTCTGCAGTGTGGTGAAGGGAAACCTGAATGAATTCCAAAAGATATAATTGTTCTCTTCATCGTTGATTGGAAAAACTTTATGCAACATTCCTCTCTCCCACAAAACTCCATTCAGTATAAGGCATACATACAAAGGTGTTTTTGTGACATATTTTATTTGTATAATCCCATAGTTACAACAACCAATTTGATGAATTTAAGACAACAAATTGATGAATCAGCTGTAGGATTCATAGAAAGGTTTAGGAAAAAGTTAGTGTTAGAACCAAGTAGGTTTGAAGAGCTATGATCCTTACTTGTTTTGATGATAATAAAGATTGTTTTGTGGAAACAACTTAAAGCACTTATGTTTTATTTATGTGTGCAGTTCTCTAATCATGTATTTTTAAATGACTTTACACTGCATCTTTTGATGTTTTGACAAGTTAAAGAAACAACAAGACTTTGCTCTAAAATCGTATTTTGAGTCTACTGAACACGCTCTAAAACGCGCATTTAGTAATTATGTTGTTGCAAACAATGTTGTGATTATTCTAGCTCTAATAATCGTTCTGAGTATTTAATACTTGAAATTTCAAACTAACTATTGAAATATTGTAATGCACTCATAGTTTATGGGATCTAAAAGTCAATTAGAAATAAATATATTATAGAGTAATAAAATATTATCTTATAAAAGTTTAATAAAAACTTTAAATTGTTTATCTTTCTTTTTTACTATAGAAGAGTAAAGACGCGTTTTAATTCCTAAAAAAACATGTGAAACCAATTTAGTCTCTGAAAAAATATAAGTAATACTTATTTATTATGAAAATACAAAGGGAAAATTTAGTCTATACATGAACAATATTAAAAAATGAAACAATTAAGTCTCTAACAATGATTAAAATGACAATTTGGCCATTATATAATTAAAAAAACATTTTGAATTCTACGATATTAAAAGGTCATTAAATAATTTTTTATTCAATATTAAAAGGTCCCTAAATAATTTATTACTAGAATATGGTCCATGCATTGTGCGGGATATATAGACTTTAATATATTAATATTATTATAAATAATATTATAAAATTTCAAAAATAATATAATTTATTGATTTTGTTTTGTAGTGTATTTTTTCCAAATAAATTTATTTGAGTAATTATTATATATAGGTTTATAAGCACACATTTGAGAATATGTAGAATATTTTGGAGAATATAATTGCAACTAATTCATATATTAAATTCTAGTTATTGAATTATCATCTTAAAATTGTAGTTATATTTTAATGAATGAATAAGATTTAAAACTGTTGAAATTTTTTTTTAAAAGTTTGATCAACTAATTTATATTTTAATATTTTATATCACATTTCACTAATTAAAGATTATGAAAACGTATAACAAAAAAAATATTACATAAAAAGTATCTATACATTAAAATGTTGTAATAAGTATAAAGTTAATAGTATATTAATCATTAATCATTAATGGTCTATATGATGGATCAAATAATCTTTTGAAATTTAATATGTTAATCAATAATATATTAAAATTTACATCTTTATGATTTCTACATTATTTTAAAGAAATATTAATTGCTAATTTTTAATTACTACATTATTCTAAATACTAATTGCTAAATATTCATCACACGCTCTCAAATGTGTGGTTAGGATGCATAAAACCAAAAGTAATATTTTTTTTCAAATAAACTTATAGTGAAGACCATCCTACAAACAAAGTTCATAAATTATATTTAGTATTAAAAATCTTAAAATAATTTTAATAAATATATATATATATATATATATAATTATATGCCGTAAAATCATATTAGTCATATTCTTTTTTTACTTGCGTTGTCGTGTAATTATAATTTTAAAATAATTGAGAAAGAAATTGATAATTTTCGCAAACAACCCGTGTATGTAGTAAGTAAAACAGATGTAGAAACTTCAAATATGTATTATTTTTTAAAAATTTTGAAAACATAAAACATCTATCTAAAAAAAAAACAACAAATAATTTTTGAATCTAAACATTAAACATTATTCTTTTATCTATTAAAAAACACATAGTTCTAAATCTCCCGAAGACACAATAATAACACTACTATGAAGTTGAATATGAACAATCTTCTTTATCTTTAGTGAGAACCACTATACTTTCACTGTCGTAGATAAGATCAAATATGCCTGCAAAAATAATACTGTATCTAACAACAATCAATGTTTTGAGAAAAATGAGCTAATGAGTAGAATATGTTACACAATACCACTTACTCAAAAACTATTTGTACAAAAGAAAAAAAAAGATAACTATAAAATATTTTATAGATCTCATTAAAAATGAGCTATGTTTTCATTAAAACATATTTTTTTTCATCATGATGATATTGTTCAATATTTACTTGGAGGAAATTAAACAATTGTAGAAAAAAAAAGTGTGATATATAGACATTAATTATTTATTATTATTCATCCAGAGAGATATGTGCTACACAAGGGTATGTACTACACTATTTGACTTTATATGTCTAAAGATGAGGTGAAAAAGATAATATAGTTGCTATCATATAATATTCTATAATTTATCTATTATATCATTGAAATTTAAGAGGTGCATTGAGTATATCTGAAAAACATATTGGATGATACAAGTACTCCATAGTGAAATATATTTGTCAAAAACATTGAAGTATTTGCACCAAATATTTACGAACACAACAGTTGACCATAAACATATCAAAATATATTATAATTATAAATAGAATTAAAACGAAGATGTAAACTAAAAAAATGTAAAAAGTCTCACACGTTTTGCTCATCAAAAATCGCGTAAAATGAACCTACAAACCATAAGTTAGATGCAAACAATTACAAAATTATCGACAATCAAACTAACACATATTATATAATAGAAGTTGCATAGAGACCAAAATGTATGTCTCATTGTCTTTCAATTTCAAAATAAGCATAAGCAATACATGATACACAATAACTTCCACAAATGGCTGTCATTTATATATTTCTTGAGAAACGTTTAAAAAGACCAATATTTTAATTGGAGTTCAAACCATAGAAAAATTGTTATCAATAATGATAGAAGAGTAATGAGTGTCGATTAACTATTATTGATTCTACTTTAATTTGTAACTTATGATACAAGAATAGTTATACATGATATTAGATGCTAAATAGTAATAATAATAATAATAAAATGTTTGTTAAAGTAAATTAGATGTGGAATAATAAGGAGGATGAGAAAGGAGGATGAAAGAATACCTCCTAAGTAGTAATAATATAGTAATATATGTTAAAGCAAATTAAAAGTAAAATAATAAGAAAGATGAGACAAAAAAGATGAAAGATTACATTCCACAAAATATTGTCATTTATATATTTCTTGAGAAGTGTTTAAAAGGACCAAGTACTTTAATTTTAACTCATGTCACATGAATAGTTAGTTATACATAAATATTATATGGTAGATAGTAATAATAATGGGAAAATATGTGTTAAAATAAATTAGAAGTGGAATAATAAAGAGGGTGAAAAAGGGATAGTGAAAGAATAATTTTTAGACGTGACACATGAGATTTTGGTTGAAGTAACAATATTTGAATGAGTTGACATAATATTAAATAATGTGTCACAATTGTATTTGAAAATCCATTTTAATATTATAATAGATTCTATGTACATACATCATTGTTATTATGAACTAAATAATGTGTAATTTGATATCCATTTTCATCTTGGCACAGTGTAGATATCCATTTTTGGATATGCTATTGATATATTTTTTTTTTAAATTTTTGATTTGTTGATATTTAATTAAATAATCTTTTTTATTGAGTGACTTTGTTTGAATATTAAAGAAAAATATTAATAAAAAAGAACGATTTGTTGAAAAAAAAATTAGTTTGAGACTTTTTGTGTTGCATGAATAAAATTGTAGACCTAATCATTTTTTTTTGTGATGGTAGTTCATGTAGGATTAAGTTGCCCGCATTTTATTTTCTTATAGAATTAAAATTTGTTTTAAGTTTTCTCAAAGATCTCATTTGGTCACAAATTTTCCATGTTTTAAAATGGGTTTAAATTCTTTAATATTATGTAACTAATAAGATTTTTTTAGTCAAATACAATTGATATTAATATCCTTTTATTATTAGCTTGTATAAATGAAACTCCAACTCATTTAAAGGTACTCAATGCAGGCTAAGTATTTATTACACCAATCCGATAAACTACAACGAAATCCCTCTGCTTAGCGGGTTGCTAGCCAACTCCAAAAAATGATTTAATATGGTTTAGCATACTATTTTAGTTCTATAAGGGCTGCCTTATCGGCCAATAATTTCTTTAAATCTTTCAACAATCCTTCTTGCCTAAACACTCATAAACCTTATTTCTCGAAATAACCTTCTAGAACAAATTTATGTTGGTTGGTACGACCTCGTAATAATCGGAATATATCAGAATGTATCAGTTCTTTATGAAATTAAATCAATTTCATACACACAGCGGAAATTAAATTGTGGCATACAAGATTAGCAAGTTTTATTAGATTGATATGAGATTAATCAAGATGCATACAAGTCAAATTATCAGATTAAACAATATTACTTATCACAGAATATGTTTAACATGCATCTAACATTAATCACATATACAAATATATCAAGATAGAAAATTAAGGAGTTAAGGGTTAGAGAAGATTGCACCAAGAATTTATACTGGTTCAGTTGTCAACTTGACAACCTACATCCAGTCCTGAAAATCCAAACGGATTTCAGATTTTCTTCTCCAATAGAAAGAATCAATTACAGATTGTCCAGTTTCCTCCCCGAAACCTATCTATCTTAATGATCTCTTTCCTATTGATCACCCTCTGATCCTTGTAGATACTCAGCAATCTAACACAGAATCAAAGTCCGACTCTTTCTTGTTGAACACTCTTCACCCAAGAAAGTAGTCACCAGTTTCTAGCTGGCTTTTCTCGCTTTCGTTTTTGTTTAAAAGAATTATTACAAACAGAATACAGGAAGAACAAAAAGTAGTCTTCAATCTTGGTCAATGTGGCTTCTCACAATTCTGGATATTCAAAGATTTGTTTATGAGAACCCTTGTCTTTCAAGATCACTTTTCCAGCTATCTTTTGATTGTTGATAATCTTCTTTTTCTTTGATCTGAAAAAGTAATCTCAGTGTATTAACCAAGTGTTATTGTATATCAAGAATATTCAAAGTATATTTCAGATTGATATCATTATCAGTTTCATTATTATTGAAAGAAAGATTGATGACAGTTTATATAGTTTCTGAAAAACATATTAATCAATCGATTTACCAATCGATCTCTTAAAGTGATAAAACCAGTCTAATCGATTTGCCAATCGATTATCGTGTGTCTTGTTTTTCTTGAATCTTGAAACTATATAAGCCAATCGATTTACCAATCGATTCTTTAAACAACATTTCTCAGTGATTATGTTAAGACTGATATGAATCGATTTCGTAATCGATTGCAGATGTTATGTTCAAACTGAAACACATATCAATCGATTCCATAATCGATTTATCAAATCTTCATAATCGATTAACAAATACTTAAAATCGATTTGATCACACGCTCAGAGTTCACTGGGTTTTCAAAAGGTTCTTTCAATCGATTTGCCAATCCATTGTGTTTAAGCGATTCTTTAAACAACATTTCTCAGTGATTATGTTAAGACTGATATGAATCGATTTCGTAATCGATTGCAGATGTTATGTTCAAACTGAAACACATATCAATCGATTCCATAATCGATTTATCAAATCTTCATAATCGATTAACAAATACTTAAAATCGATTTGGTCACACGCTCAGAGTTCACTGGGTTTTCAAAAGGTTTTGTCAATCGATTTGCCAATCGATTGAGTTTAAGTCAGTGACTCAGCTATTTTGATACTAATCGACGTGCCAATCGATTTGTATGTATTTGTCTGAAAACGTTCTTACCTGGGATTTGGTTCAATCGATTTCCCAATCGATTTCGACCAAATTTAACTTGATTGAAATATTACAACATAGATTGTCCAATCGATTTGTATGTCACAGGAAAAGTTATTTTGCAAGTGATTTTTAAGTAATCGATTTGCCAATCGATTACCCTTAAAACTGGGTTTCCACTGTGACTTATCCAATCGATTTCCCAATCGATTTATTTCAATCAGGTTTACTTTGTGAATTGTATAATCGATTTGTCAATCGATTACCCTCAAAACTGGGGTGCCACTGACTTGTGCATTTTCAATTTCTAATTCAGTCAGTCGATTGCCCAATCGATTATACCAACACAAACAGTTGTGTTTCCTTACACCTTTGTTATGAAATCGATTTCCCAATCGATTTGCTTTAGTCAAAAGTCAACTTTTGTTGATTTCTTGTGTTTCAAGCAACCTGTTCCAAGTGTGTAGGATTTGATTGTTGTTCCTGAAATCTTGCTCAATTCAAATATTAGATTTATCATGTATTGTATGAACATTGTTGAATTATTAATTATGTCAAAATTAGGAATCAAAGGATCAAAATCCAACAATCTCCCCCTTTTTGGCATAATTGACAATTCATACAATTGTAACTTGAGCATTTCAAAACAACAAGCATAAGTGTATTATAAACAACATTATTACTTGTTATTAAGTAACAGAGCAAACTATATCATAAGTATCAAAGTAATAACAACATGCAGACAAACATCAACAATGCAACTGTCAAGTTATAATATTTCTCCCCCTTTGTCATTTAAGTCAAAAAGGTAGAAACAATTTCTCCCCCTATGTTAAAGAACATATGCATTGGGTTTGAAACATATAACACAGTGCATCAAAAACAATGAAGTTTATATGTCTAAAGGCAAAATCAATCAATGCAATTAATGAGCAACTTAGATGATTAAGCCAAAAAGATATAACATTTATAAAAATTCATCATACATCACAGAATTATAACAGGTCAGAGCAAAACAGTATGAAACCTAAGGGTCCTAAACACCTAGTGTGGGCTGGTCCTCACTATCATCTAAGGGAGAGGTTGAGACCGCTGTATTAACCTCAGCAGGTGTCTCCTCACCGTGAGTCTCAGGGTTAACTAGGGGGTTTGGGTTAGGTTCATCCGTAGCTTGTCGACCAATCTCTGCGACGTCTTCAAATGACAGTTTGATGCCGAGGTGTGTCTGAATCTCATCCACATTTTGAACAACTGAGTTCAAGGAGGCTTGCATGGTCCTTAGACTTGCTTCTACTCTGGACTGAAATTCCAACACTTTGGCATTGTGTGCCATCTGAGCTTCAATGAATTCCAATATTCTGTTCACAAAATCAGGAGTAGCAGATTCAGTAACTGGTGGAGGCTGAGACTGAGGTTGAGGGTGGGGCTGGGCAGGGTTAGCAGCTGCTTGAGGTCTTATCCATTTACCATGTAATCGCTTCAGTTGCATCTGATTCACTATCGATTCACCAAACACCAATGTCGTTTTAGCAGATTCCTCATTTCCAAATGAGACCTTGAAGTGTTTGAGAATTTTAGTTATCAACTGTGGATAAGGCAGCATCAGCTTGCTTTGAGATGCTTCCAACATGTGCCTTAGCACAATCCAACACCAGCTCATCCTTAACTCTTTGGATAAGCCCCACAACAGTATGATGTCCAACTTCTGGACTACTGCGTGATTTCCCGATCGTGGAACCAGCATACGCGTCAAAGCATACATCAACATCCTCTGTTGAACCTTCATCTGACCAATGGGCAGTGAAATCGATTCAACAAACCCATCGACCATCAGGTCTTTAACTGCGGTATGCCTATCAAGTGTTTCTTCCCAACCTTCATCGGCAGTGTCGGCTTCTGTGCTGCCATCAATAGATTTGCCATAGAAAGGCAATCCGGATCAAGTTGAGAACTCCTCAAAAGTCATTGTAATTCTTTTTCCCTTAACTGAAGCAGTAAAACCTTCTTCAGTCATCTTGAATGTAGAATAAAACTCCCTGATCAGCCTTGGATAGCTGTCGAGTGTAGAAGACAGAAAACTTTCCAATCCATGAAACCTGAGGTGGTTCTGAAAAGTAAATTCCACAACATCAAAATATTCAAAATCCATGGTTCTAGCTTCATGAATTTTCCTTTTTGCGAAGTCTGTAGACAAAGATGGTTGTACCTCCTTTTCCTTAGGTGCAGAGACCTTCTTAGGAGGTGGAGAAGAAGTAGGCTTCTTCTTCCTTTTCTGAGTAATTACTTTCATGGCATCAGCCATGAGCTTTTCAGTAGGGGGCTCTTTGCGTTTCTTCGGCTTTTCCTGGATTGGGGCAGGAGCTTTTCCTTTATCTTTTGCAAGTATTTTGTGAGTTGGGATGGGTACTCTTTTTGTTAAAGTTGGAGGTGGTGATGGTGTTTCACTGGTGGAAGAGGATGATGGAGATGGAGTGCGTGCTTGAGTCTGTTTTACTCGGGCCATATCAACAATTTTGTGTAGATTCGAAGTAGGTAGAGTGTAGAAAGCAGATTCAAACAAATGCAGAGACAGAAGAATGAAGAACACAAGAGAAAAGCTGAGAAAATCTGGAAAACAAAGTGCAGAAATCGATTTAGAACTGTTCCTTTTATACTCTTGACCTAGTAAATCGATTTCCCAATCGATTAGGTTACCGTTGCTGGGAATCCTCAATCGATTCAGTAATGATGAAGTGCCAACGGCTAGGTACTTTGAGTAACGGTCATATTTCAAATCGATGTTCAAATCGAATTCCTGTTTTACTTAATCGATTCCCAAATCGATTGTCTTAAGGTTGAACACTTAGCTAATCGATTTCCAAATCGATGCTCGTGAAGGTTAAAAAAAATTTTCTGAAATTTTGAATCCTGGGCTAACGTAATCGATTCTCAAATCGATTTTATAAACCTTTTACCATGCTGGTAATCGATTTCCAAATCGATGTAACTGGAAAACATTACTGAAAAGTACCAGAATCATCAAAAACTTACACTTCACTAGGATCAATGATCCCTAGTTTCATCCTTATGTTCAAAAAACTTTCTTTTGGCAATGCTTTTGTGAAGATATCAGCTAATTGTTCTGTAGTGTTCACATACTCAAGTTTGATAACTCCATTCTGAAAGTGGTCTCTTATGAAGTGATGCCTTACCTCAATGTGTTTTGTCCTTGAATGCATTACTGGGTTCTTGGTTATGCTGATAGCACTTGTGTTATCACACATGATCGGCACTGTTCCCAAATCGACACCGAAGTCCATTAAATGCTGTTTCATCCACAAGATTTGAGCACAACAGCTCCCAGCTGCTATGTATTCAGCTTCTGCAGTAGACAATGCAATACTTGTTTGCTTCTTACTGAACCAAGACACTAGAGAATTACCAAGCAAATGACATGTTCCTGAAGTACTCTTTCTGTCAAGTTTACAACCAGCAAAGTCTGAGTCTGAATAACCAACCAAAGTACATGTTGAACCTTTTGGATACCACAAACCAAGACTTTTAGTACCTACCAAGTATCTGAAAATTCTCTTTACTGCACTGAGGTGAGATTCCTTCGGATTCGATTGATACCTTGCACACATACAAACACTGAACATAATATCTGGTCGGCTTGCTGTAAGGTAGAGCAGAGATCCAATCATACCACGAAATCTAGTGACATCTACAGGCTTACCCTTCTCATCTCGGTCTAAGAAATTTCCTTGACTCATGGGTGTATCAATGGACTTAAGTTTATCAAAGTTAAATTTCTTTATCAAATCAGAACAATATTTGGATTGACTAATGAAAATGCCTTGCTTGCTTTGGTTAATTTGAAATCCCAAGAAATATGACAGTTCACCCATCATTGACATTTCAAATTTACCTTTCATTAAATTTTCAAATTCTTTGCAAAGTTTATCATTTGTTGATCCAAATATTATGTCATCAACATAAATTTGGACCAGCAAGATGTCATTTTCAGTAGTTTTTGTAAAGAGTGTCTTATCAACATTTCCTCTAGAAAAATTTTGTTGAATGAGGAAAGTGCTGAGTTTCTCATACCAAGCTCTTGGAGCTTGTTTCAACCCATAGAGGGCCTTTGAGAGTTTATACACATGGTTAGGAAAATCTGGATTTTCAAAACCTGGTGTTTGACTCACAAAAACTTCCTCTTGGAGGTCTCCATTGAGAAAGGCACTCTTCACATCCATTTGATATAGATTGAAGTCCATGATACATGCATAAGCCAATAAAATTCTTATGGCTTCTAGTCTAGCTACTGGGGCATAGGTCTCATCAAAGTCTATTCCCTCCTCTTGACTATAACCCTTTGCAACTAATCTGGCTTTATTCCTAGTTATCACACCATTCTCATCTAACTTATTTCTGAACACCCACCTAGTTCCTATAACATGCTTACCCTCTGGCCTAGGTACCAAGTTCCACACCTTGTTTCTCTCAAACTGGTTTAACTCCTCTTGCATAGCAAGTATCCACTCACTATCTAAAAGGGCTTCCTTAATGTTCTTAGGTTCAATCTGAGATACAAAGGCTGTAAAGTTACAAAACTGACTAAGGCTTCTCCTAGTTGCAACACCTTTAGAGATATCGCCTATAATGTTGTCTAAAGGGTGGTTTCGGTTGAACTTCCATTCCTTAGGCAACTCACAGGTTTCTATAGGTTCTACAGGGTCTGCACTAGTTGGAGGGTCAGCTATAGGTTGTTCTAGTGGTTCAGATTCTACAACATCGTCCAAAATTTCAATAACCTTAGAAGGAGTTTTGTTCAAGTTTTCTGTAAAAGATTCATCAAACTTTACATGAACTGACTCTTCTATGGTTTTTGTTCTTTTGTTGTAGATTCTATAGGCCTTACTAGTTTGGGAATATCCTAAAAAGATACCTTCATCTGCCTTAGGGTCAAACTTTCCTAGGTGTTCTTTGCCATTGTTCAAAACAAAGCACTTACAACCAAAGATTCTAAAGTAGGACAGGTTTGGTTTTCTACCCTTGTAAAGCTCATAGGGTGTTTTCCTAAGCAGGGGCCTAATGAGAACTCTATTCACAACATGGGTGGCTGTACTAATTGCATCTGCCCAAAAGTACTTAGGTAGGTTGGAGTCCTTAAGCATGGTCCTAGCTAACTCTTCTAGGGATCTATTTTTCCTCTCCACTACCCCATTCTGCTGTGGTGTCCTAGGGGCTGAATAGATGTGGTTGATTCCATTTGATTCACAATAATTTTGAAAAAGATCATTTTGGAATTCACCTCCATGATCACTTTTTATTGAAACAATTTTCAAATCATTCTCATTTTGTACTAAAGCAGCAAACTTTTTGAAAACAGAGAATGTATCACTTTTATGAGCTAAAAAGTAAGTCCATGTGAATCTAGAATAATCATCAACCAGCACATATCCATACAGGTTTCCACCTAAACTCTTAACTTGGGCAGGTCCGAAAAGGTCCATGTGAACTAGTTGTAAAACTCTATTTGTTCTAACCAAGTCTATAGAGGGAAATGGAGTCTTAACCAGTTTACTTTTCTCACATGCATCACACAGTCTATCTTTAGAGAACTTCCTATTTGGTAGACCTAAGACTAACTGTTTGCTGACAAGTTTATTCAAATGATTTATGTGTATATGAGCAATTCTTTTATGCCAAAGCCATGTTTCATCTGAGTTGGATAACAAGCAGCATACAGCACTAGGTACAGAATTGAAATCCAACATGTAAATGTTGTTGATTCTGTCCCCAATTAGCTTTATGTGTTTGTCATCTTTATGCTCAATAATGCAAGATTGTGATGAAAAACTTACTTGAAAACCTTTGTCACATAGCTGGCTTATACTCAGTAAGTTGTGCTTTAATCCTTCAACATATAGCACATTTTTGATTACTGCAGTTGATTCATCGCCTACATCACCAATTCCAATGATTTTTCCTCTGTTGTTATCACCATATTTGACAAAGCCTCCTTCCTTTAATGTCAGGTTCAGGAATTTGGATTTGTCACCAGTCATGTGCTTTGAGCATCCGCTATCTAGATACCATGAGTGTTTCGTGGATGTCAAGCACACCTGCAATACAAAATCAGAATTTTGTTTTAGGTCCCCAATTTAAATTGGGTCCTGGTTGGTTAGTGTCAAACACAGATTTCTTTTCTATCCAAACTAGCTTCCATCCTTGATTGGCTAATTTTTTAAATTTGCAATTAGACACAAAATGTCCCTTTCTGCAACAGAAATGACATCTGCCATCAAAGGATGAATGTTTATTTGGTTTAGTAAAGATGTCATACATACTCTTAGCAATAGCAGATTTTTGACCATGTTTGACATTTCTGGTTTGCATATAACCAATACCAGATCTGTTTTTATTTTTTCTTTTGACATGCATATTTGGTGTATATCCTAAACCAGATTTTTCATGAACATGTCTTTGATTGCTAAGTATGACATTTAGCTTATCTTTACTATTTGCAAAATTTAATAAATCAGATTTTAATGATGCAACAGTATTTTCAAGTTCAATGCACTTTGCAGATTTTTCTTGTGAATCCTTTTTCAGTTGTTCACATAAATTTTCAATTTCTTTATGCTCAACATTCATTTGTTCAAGCATTTTCTTTGTGCTTAACAACTGTTTTATGGATTTCACATAGTCATCATGCAGTTCATTGAAAGCTTCTTGTAGCTCATCATATGTTGGATTAGATTGTGAACTAACCTCATTTTCTGATTCTGAATTTGTATCTGCCATGAGACACAAGTTGACTTCTTCTTCATCAGAAGATGCAGAGGATTCATCGTTATCATTCCATGCAATATAAGCTTTTCTGGTTTTGGTGACTGGTTCCTTGCCTTTTGATTTTGTAGCTCTATTCTTGTTTTGCAATTTGTAGCATTCTGACTTTATGTGACCAGTTTTACCACATTCATAGCATGTAATGGTCTTGTTGTCAGTAGTCTTGGAGCTAGATGGTTTTCTGAATTTGTTGTCTTTCTTCTTCAGAAACTTCTTGAATTTCTTGACAAGCAACCCGATTTCCGGCTCTTCAGATTCACTACTGGATTGATCTGAGCAGCTATCTGATTCAGTTTTCGATTGCTGGGCTTGAACCTTCAGGGATAGTCCTTTCTTTTTGCGGCTTTCCATCTCTGATTCGTCCAGTCGATGTAATTCCATTTCGTGTTCTCTTAGTTTACCAAACAAAGTTGCAGTCGTCATCTTTGCTAGATCTTTAGATTCTGCTATGGCTGTTATCTTTGGCTGCCATTCTCTGGTTAGACATCTCATTATTTTTCCAATCTGTTGTTCGTTATCCACTTGCTTTCCCAATGCATGAAGATTATTCACAATGTGTGTGAATCTGGTTTGCAGATCACTGATGGATTCGTCCCTTTTCATGCTGAATAATTCATATTCGTGCATCAGTGTGTTTACGCGAGCTCTCTTCACGTCTGTGGTTCCTTCATGTGTTTCTTGAAGAATGTCCCACATTTCTTTTGCTGACTTGCAGTTTGACACTCTAAAGAATTCTTCTGCACAAAGAGCAGATGTTATAATGTTCTTAGCCTTAGCATTATAACCTACCTTTTTCTTGTCATCATCTGACCAGTCGGCTCTAGGCTTGAGAATCATTGAGTCATTTGTTCCTGCAATCTTGGGAATATATGGACCGTTTTCAACAGCGTCAAGGATGTCTATGCCACTGGCTTCCAAGAAGATTAGCATCCTGTGCTTCCAGTACATATAAGCTGTTCCGTTGAAAGCTGGAGGTCTTGCTAACGATGCGCCTTCTCCCAGAAAATCGTTTGAGGCCATAGTGCTTTTATGAGTGTTACCTCTCGAAAAGTTAGGCTCTGAGGCCAATTGTTGGTATGTATGACCTCGTAATAAGCGGAATATATCAGAATGTATCAGTTCTTTATGAAATTAAATCAATTTCATACACACAGCGGAAATTAAATTGTGGCATACAAGATTAGCAAGTTTTATTAGATTGATATGAGATTAATCAAGATGCATACAAGTCAAATTATCAGATTAAACAATATTACTTATCATAGAATATGTTTAACATGCATCTAATATTAATCACATATACAAATATATCAAGATAGAAAATTAAGGAGTTAAGGGTTAGAGAAGATTGCACCAAGGATTTATACTGGTTCAGTTGTCCACTTGACAACCTACATCCAGTCCTGACAATCCAATCGGATTTCAGATTTTCTTCTCCAATAGAAAGAATCAATTACAGATTGTCCAGTTTCCTCCCCGAAACCTATCTATCTTAATGATCTCTTTCCTATTGATCACCCTCTGATCCTTGTAGATACTCAGCAATCTAACACAGAATCAAAGTCCGACTCTTTCTTGTTGAGCACTCTCACCCAAGAAAGTAGCCACCAGTTTCTAGCTGGCTTTTCTCGCTTTCGTTTTTGTTTCAAAGAATTATTACAAACAGAATTAAGGAAGAACAAAAAAGTAGTCTTCAATCTTGGTCAATGTGGCTTCTCACAATTCTGGATATTCAAAGATTGTTTATGAGAACCCTTGTCTTTCAAGATCACTTTTCCAGCTATCTTTTTGATTGTTGATAATCTTCTTTTTCTTTGATCTGAAAAAGTAATCTCAGTGTATTAACCAAGTGTTATTGTATATCAAGAATATTCAAAGTATATTTCAGATTGTTATCATATTCATTTTTTTATTATTCGAAAGAATGATTGAAGACAGTTTATATAGTTTCTGAAAAACACATTAATCAATCGATTTACCAATCGATTTCGTAAAGTGATAAACCGGTCTAATCGATTCGCCAATCGATTATCGTGTGTCTTGTTTTTCTTGAATCTTGAAACTATATAAGCCAATCGATTACCCTTTCGATTCTTTTGAAACTATATAAGCCAATCGATTACCCTTAAAACTGGGGTTCCACTGTGACTTGTCCAATCGATTTCACAATCGATGTATTTCAATCAGGTTTACTTTGTGAGATGTATAATCGATTTGTCAATCGATTACCCTCAAAACTGGGGTGCTACTGACTTGTGCAATTTTCATTTCTAATTCAGTCAGTCGATTGCCCAATCGATTATACCAACACCAACAGTTGTGTTTCCTTACACCCTTGTTATGAAATCGATTTCCCAATCGATTTACTTCAGTTGTTCCAAGTGTGTAGGATTTGATTGTTGTTCCTGAAATCTTGCTCAATTCAAATATTAGATTTATCATGTATTGTATGAACATTGTTGAATTATTAATTATGTCAAAATTAGGAATCAAAGGATCAAAATCCAACAATTTAAACCACTATAATAAAAATAAAGACAACATCTCTAATCTTAAAAGATATAAAACTCTAGAATAATTGTCAGTCTAAAACATAGAAAGAATCCCCTTTTAAGACTTTCGACGTGAAGTTGATTAATACCCCCTCAATTGCTCATGTCTAATATATAATGGGAAATTCAACAACAAATACAATAACAACTCTAACAGAGCAATATGCAACGGATAATCAATTTCCCAAACTTGCAAGAATCTGTGAGGAGCAATCAACAAATAATCACAGCAACTAAAATCACCATCACAAATGACACAATAATTTTTTAACGTGGAAAAACCTTCTCAATGTGAGAAGTAAACAACCACGGGACCAAGCTAGTAATAGAGCTCCACTATGATCAAAATATGGGTACAAGAGAGTTTCAAATATGGCACAAATTCATGCTCAGTAACCAGCCAAAAACACCAAGGTAACCAGCACAACAATCAGCCAAAACAATGAGAAAACAAACATGAAATTGAGAACAAAGTTCAGCAAAAAACCAGGAAAAACTGCAGCTGTCCGAGTTCAATTTCTCCCACCTCAGACCTCTGATCGACGATCCAAACGGTCAGAATGAAGTACCACGAGTCAGGAACCTGGTGTCCAAATTTCAGCCCGATCCGACGGTGAACAAAGGAGAAATCGCGAATCTAGTGCAGATGCTCTCTTTTATGCGAAAATATGGTTTGCTCTTCCTCTCTCACTTTTCTCTTTGCCTCTCTCTCCGAATTCAGCTCTCACACGCCCACTAATCTGACCTCTATCCATTTGGTCAAGTGAGACACATGGGCTTGCACATATTGGGCCTTTCTCCACATAGGAAGGGAGCCCAAAACCCAACATATCTCCCCCTCACAACTATGTGGAGGTGACCGCCAAACCTGCGATCTCACAGCAAGTTTCAAACTTGCTTCTCGGTAATGCCTTGGTCATCATATCAGCACCATTATCATCTGTATGAATCTTGGCCAATTCCAACAACCCAGCATCCAAAGCATCACGTATCCAATGATACCTAACATCAATGTGCTTGGACCTAGAATGAAAGGTTGAATTCTTACCAAGATGAATTGCACTTTGACTATCACAAAATAGCAAATACTTATCTTGAACAAAACCAAGCTCCTGCAAGAATTTCCTCAACCATAACAATTCCTTGCATGCTTCTGTAATGGCAATGAACTCTGCCTCAGTAGTGGACAATGCAACACACCTCTGCAATCTGGATTGCCATGCCACAGCTCCCCTTGCAAGCTTAATCAAGTAGCCTGAAGTAGACTTTCTGGAATCAATGTCTCCAGCCATATCAGAATCAGTATATCCCACAAGAGTAGGCTTATCACCTCCAAAACAAAGCCTCAAACTGGTAGTACCACGAAGATACCTCAAAATCCATTTCACAGCATTCCAATGCTCTCTACCTGGATTAGACAGAAATCTACTAACTGTACCAACAGCATGTGCAATATCAGGCCTTGTACACACCATTGCATACATTAAACTACCCACAGCAGATGCATAAGGAACTCGTTGCATATCTGATTTTTCAGCTTCATTGGTAGGACTCTGACTAGTACTCAATTTAAAATGAGTAGCAAGAGGAGTACTTACAGCCTTAGCATATTCCATCTGGAACCTCTGTAACAGTCTTTCAACATAGTGTTCTTGTGACAGCCAAAGTTTCTTCTTGTTCCTGTCACGCATGATTCTTATACCAAGAATCTGCTTAGCAGCTCCCATGTCTTTCATGGCAAATGACTCGCCCAATTGCTTCTTCAACCTGTTAATCATGGAAATATTTTTCCCAACAATAAGCATGTCATCAACATACAATAACAAGATAATGAAATCATCATCAGCAAACTTTTTAACAAAGACACAGTGATCAGAAGTAGTCTTCCTGTAGCCTTGCTCACACATAACTGACTCAAACTTCTTGTACCACTGACGCGGGGCCTGCTTCAAACCATATAGACTCTTTCTGAGCCTACACACATAGTCTTCTTTGCCTTTAACAAGAAAACCATCAGGTTGCTTCATGTAAATCTCTTCCTCCAAATCACCATGAAGGAAAGCAGTTTTTACATCCATTTGCTCTACCTCCAAATCAAGAGTAGCAGCCAAACTCAACACAGTTCTAATGGATGACATCTTCACCACAGGAGAAAAAATCTCATTGAAATCAACACCCTTTCTCTGTCTGAAACCTCTCACAACTAATCTGGCTTTATATCTTGGAGATGTAGAATTGCTTTCTTGCTTCACTCTGAAGATCCACCTGTTTTCCAAAGCCTTCTTTCCCTTAGGTAGTTTCACCAAATCAAAAGTGTGATTATCATGCAAAGACTTCATTTCATCTTGCATAGCATCCAACCACTTCTTCTTTTCATCACTCTCCATGGCTTCATCATAACATTCAGGTTCGCCTCCATCAGTCAAGGTAACATAGTCATCAGAAGGATACCTGGTGGATGGTTTCCTCTGCCTAGTAGACCTCCAAACTTGAGCTTGAGGTGGTTCAGGAGCATCACCAAGATCCTCATCTTGTGACATCTCATGTTCTTCTTCAGCATCATCATTAGGAACATCAAAATCATCTCCAAGCTGCTGATCACCAACATCACCATGTTGCTCATCATTCTGAACATTATTTTCAGCAGTATCCAGATCATGTGTAGGCATCCGAACTGGATCAACATCAGACAAACCATTATCAATCTCAGGTGTAGTCTTCTCCATCTTATCAATGTCTTCAATGGTTTGGTCTTCCATGAACTTCACATCACGGCTTCTAACAGCTTTCTTCTCAACTGGATCAAACAGCTTGTAGCCAAATTCATCCTGACCATAACCGATAAAGATGCACTGTCTTGTCTTCCCATCCAACTTGGATCTCTCATCCTTTGGAACATGCACATATGCTTTGCAACCGAAGACACGCAAATGATCATACCTGACATTCTTGCCAAACCAAATCTTGTCTGGCACCTCAGCATTCAAAGCACCTGCAGGACTCAGATTAATAACATGCACTGCCATGTACAATGCTTCACCCCAGAAATGCTTAGGCAACTTTGCTTCAGAAAGCATACACCTAACTCTTTCAATCAACGTCCTGTTCATTCTCTCTGCTAAACCATTCAGCTGAGGGGTTTTAGGAGGAGTCTTTTCATGTCTGATACCGTGCTGCTTGCAATAAACATCAAATGGTCCACAATACTCACCACCATTGTCAGTACGAATGCATTTCAACTTCTTGCCTGACTGTCTCTCCACCATAACATGGAACTCTTTGAATTTCTCCAGAACTTGGTCTTTTGTCTTCAAAGCATAGACCCAAAGCTTTCTGGAACAATCATCAATAAAAGTAACAAAGTAAAGTGCACCACTAATTGACTTTACCTTCAACGGGCCACAAACATCAGAATGCACCAATTCAAGCAACTCTGACTTCCTTGAGGAAGGATGTTTCTTGAAGGATACTCTAGTCTGCTTACCAGCCATGCAATGAGAACATTTCTCCAACTCTGCACTCTTTAATCCCGGAAGTACATCCTTTTTAGCTAAACAATTCAGCCCCTTTTCACTGATATGACTAAGCCTGCGGTGCCACAAAGAAGCCTCCATATCCATGGCATTCACACTGTCTTTAGCAACCAATGCTTTAGTCCAATACAGTTTATTAATTTTCTCCCCTCTGGCCACAACTAAGTTACCTCTGGTGAGTTTCCATTTTCCTGAACCAAAGTGATTATCATAACCACCATCATCAAGCATCTGCACAGAGATCAAATTAAAGCGAACATCTGGAGCATGTTTGACTCCTCTAAGCAACAACTGCACTCCCATGTTGGTCTGCAAACAAACATCACCAATACCAACTACCTTGGACACACCATCATTACCCATCTTCAACACTCCAAAGTCACCAGAAGTGTAAGATGTGAAGAACTCCTTCCTTGGTGTAACATGCAGTGTAGCACCACTATCAATAATCCACATGCTCTCATCTGATACAAGATTGACTGAGTCATAGTCACGGAGAATAATCAGATCATCACAAGTAGCAGTAGTAACACGGTCATCATCATCATGATTCTTATCTCTCTGCTTACTGTTATTGTTTTTGCTCTCCCTTTTCCATATGAAACAGTTCCTCTGTATGTGCCCCATTTTGTGACAATAATTGCACTCCACATTCTTGTGTCTGGACTTGGACTTACTTCTGTTGTTCTCTCTACTCGCACTTCTGTTATTCTGTCTGTTCCCTTTCGGTTCCTTTCTTTGACTTCGGCCCCTGTTCTTAGTGACAAGTACCTCAGAATGAGATAAAGTACCTTGTGCCTTCCTTCTCATCTCCTCATTAAGAACACTTCCCTTTACACTTTGCAAAGAGACAACACCATCAGAAGCTGAGTTTGTAATTGAAACCCGAAAAGTTTCCCAAGAATCTGGTAGAGTATTCAATAGCCATAGTCCCAACACTTCATCATCAAATTTGATACCCATACCTGACAATTGATCTAGGAGCCCTTGAAAATCATTTAAATGATCTGAAATAGAAGTCCCCTCCTTGTACCTCAAATTCATCAAGGAGTTCAACAAATACAACTTATTATTCCCTGATTTAGAAGCATACAAAGATTCAATCTTCTTCCACAAGGATCTTGCATGTTCCTCATTAGCTATGTGATTATAAACATTGTCTTCTACACATTGCCGAATAAAACCATAGACCTGCTGATGTTCAAAACTCCAATCCTCGTCAGTCTTGGATTCTGGCTTCTCAGTAGCAAATACAGGAAGATGCAAATTCTTCACAAATAGCAGATCCTTCATTTTTCCCTTCCATAAGTGATAATTAGTGCCATTCAAACAAATCATTCTATTTGTATTTTCCTCCATCATTCAAACAAGTCAAACAACCCCTTAACCAAAGAGCTCTGATGCCACTCTGATGGGAAATTCAACAACAAATAACAATAACAACTCTAACAGAGCAATATGCAGCGGATAATCAATTTCCCAAACTTGCAAGAATCTGTGAGGAGCAATCAACAAATAATCACAGCAACTAAAATCACCAATCACAAATGACACAATAATTTTTAACGTGAAAAACCCTCAACCACGGTACAAAGCCAGTAATAGAGCTCCACTATGATCAAAATATGGGTACAAGAGAGTTTCAAATATGGCACAAATTCGTGCTCAGTAACCAGCCAAAAACACCAAGGTAACCAGCACAACAATCATCCAAAACAATGAGAAAACAAACATGAAATTGAGAACAAAGTTCAGCAAAAAACCAGGAAAAACTGTTGCTGTCCAAGTTCAATTTCTCCCACCCCATACCTCTTATCGACGATCCAAACGGTCAGAATGAAGTACCACGAGTCACGAACCTGCTGTCCAAATTTCAGCCCGATCTGACGGTGAACGAAGGAGAAATCGCGAATCTAGTGCAGCTGCTTTGTTTTATGCGAAAATAGGGTTTGCTCTTCCTCTCTCACTTTTCTCTTTGCCTCTCTCTCTGAATTCAGCTCTCA
>NC_021160.2:15495469-15514211 GCF_000331145.2 Cicer arietinum | reverse complement strand
ATCGACGATCCAAACGGTCAGAATGAAGTACCACGAGTCACGAACCTGCTGTCCAAATTTCAGCCCGATCTGACGGTGAACGAAGGAGAAATCGCGAATCTAGTGCAGCTGCTTTGTTTTATGCGAAAATAGGGTTTGCTCTTCCTCTCTCACTTTTCTCTTTGCCTCTCTCTCTGAATTCAGCTCTCACACGCCCACTAATCTGACCTCTATCCACTTGGTTAAGTGAGACACATGGACTTGCACATATTGGGCCTTTCTCCACATAGGAAGGGAGTCTAAAACCCAACAATATAATCATCCCAAACAATAGATATCTGACCTTTGTTGTTTCTCACTCAAAACTAAAAAACAAACAAGACTTGGACCAACATAAGTTTTTAATCTTTTTGGTTATCTTGCATGAATGAACGATAATGAATAAATAAAATAATTCTTCTTAAGAATGATGGAACAAATCACTATTTAAATCACTATTCACTTGTTAGATAATAAACAACTTACATAAGATTTCAGCCTTCAGCCTTATAGAACGCACCTTATACACGATTTTTTTATAAAGCCTCGATTAAAGAGATAGGACACAACTCCAATTAGGAATTAAAGCAGTACAAAATGATGTTAAAACATGTGAAAGTACTAGTTGATTGAAATTTACTTCAGTTGATAATTCTTCGAATTGCAAGCTATCAAGTACTAGTCGATTGAAATTTTCTTTCTTTAATTAACTGCTTATCAAAATAAGAAAAAATCTCATGCTTCACATTCTAAACACTTCCACTCAACTACTTGCAGCACACAATGTCGCAATATTCTTCTTTAATCGCAGAATATTACAATCAATAGATGGTGGATCTGTTGAAGAATATCTCTCGTGCCTTAGTGCATAAGTGTTATCGTACGATGATCAACTTTGTCTGCCAACAGATAATTTTGTAGTTTCCCAACAAGTACATCTTATAGTTTCCCTCTTCTTATGTTTGTATTCAAAAGTTTATATTTATTGTTTTTAAAAGGGGATATGTTTAAAACTAATATTTTTCTTAAAATCGATTATAACTTGAAAATGAAGGATTTCAAAAATCATTATTTTAAATTAAATAACAACGCAATTAAAACATTTATTTCTTGTGTTCTTTTGTACAAGAGATAAATAATCCTTACTTTTGGACAAATGAATGTCAATTGGTATTTCCTTCTTGGTGGTGATGCCAAGGATGTGTATAAGTTGATCTAGTAGTTGAAGTGGCAAGTAGAACGACGGAATGGAGTTGAAGGATATATTATTTTCTTGACACTATTATTAGCTTTGTTGAGAGAATTCTTCACAAGCATCCCATATCATGATCAGCTAGTTTTTGTCTTGGGTTGAAAAAGTCCAAGAGTCTTGGCTTTAAGATTTGGTTCTTTTGGTTACACAACCACTTGCTTGTTTGTAATCATAATGACTTGTTTTATTGAGAAAGTTAATAAAATAATATTTGTTATTTGGTTTAAAGTAAATGGGTATTTTAATTTATTCTAGTTTTTTTTTAAAATTTAATAACCCATTTTTATCACATTTAGAATTTTGTTAATTATTGTCCAAAAAATTGGAATTTTATAGATGGTATAAGAGCAGTTCGATCTAGATTGGACTACGAAATACGGTGGGTAGTTTGTAGTCTTGTTAGTGCAGGTCGTGTCTTTCAGAAATCCTCACAAGATGGTGTGTGATTATATAAACCACTCGAACCATGTTTGAAATGTTTCTTTACTGAAACAATGTGTGCTCATTGCACAAGCGTGTGAATCCTAGTATTAATCGATTTGTTAGAGTGGCTCAACGGAAACATGATGGGAGACCTGAAGAAACATTAGTGGATCTTTAAGGATTTAGGATGAAGGAGCTGAACTCAAGCACTTCCCACCAAGAACTTCATGAAACTAACCACTAAGAAGTTATCAAATTCCTTGTGTACCAAGAAGATCTTTTATACAAGTTATGACAGATAGTATACTGATGGAGTAAGAGAGTCTACACAATCTTAATGGTTTGGGAGCTACTTGGTGGCAAGTTATGGGTCTAATTAGCCCAATAGCTTGTTGATTGTATACGAGATTATGGTGACTAGAATGGGCCAACGTATTCCACTGTTGGGACATACATTGAAGTAAGTTGTATGTTGTACCCAAGGAAACAGATAACCTTAGGATATTATTTAATGTCGTAAGAGGATAGTTGTCTAGCATAAGAAGGTGGCCCATTAATCAAGGAGCTATAAGTTATTTAACGTAAGGATTGTAAGTAAACTAGTGGTTCAAAATCTAGGTGAAGGAATTATTGAGGCAATAAGAACAAGGCTTGAATTATGTTGAATTCGAGAGTTAGATCATTAAGTGTGAATTGAATGATTGTTACATGCACGAGACCAAATTATTTTAAGGATATGTGATAGCCTTAAGATGGTTTAGAGTATAGTTTGTAACGATTATTTGGGTTGAAGTAAGGCATTGGGCAGTTGGTAGTGATGTGGGTTGACATTGTTAGGAATTGTGAAAATATTGTTCTTCGGATGAAATTGATTAGTTGTTGCAAAAACATACATGTTCAATTCTAAATTGGGTGGAGAGATTTCATGACACCTTATAATAAGATTTTGGGAATATGTGATGAAGTATTGAGGTGTAGAGGACGTGGAATAGAAATAAATTTTAAGATTAGATGTTAGAAAAGGGATGTGGTTAATTCTTGATTTTACAATAAATACTATAAACTTGAACATAATGTGGAAGATGATGAGTTGAAAAATTAACTCCAAGTCATAAGATATTGAGGAGAAGTTTATGAGGGTTTGTGAAACACTTAGTGTGTGAAGATGTAGAATTAGGTCATGAGGACAAAATTAGAACGAACGTTTGAGAATAGTCTTTGAGAGAATGTAATATGAAGATTACGATGAGAATGACCTAACTTGGTCTAAGAATAAGATATGTTTTGAGTAGAGTGATAATTTTTTGGGGGAAAAGAATGCATCATTGGAGGAAAGGTGCATCAAGGAAGGAAAATTGGATGTTAGAATAACATTATGTAAGAGGATTAAGCAATGAGGATAATTGGAGAAATTATAGAATGATTTAGGTGTACGTATATATCTTGCTTGTATTGAGTAGACCTTACATTGTAATGCATAAGTGACTGAATTGTCAAAATTTGTTGTGTGGATGAATAGAACGACTAATAGTGGTAGGTGAAACAAGAATGGCAAATGGAGCATTCTAGTGGATGTTGTTCAACAAAGAGGGTGACATAACAATATTAAGTTAGTATATATAGAAATTGGCAGACTGATGAGAGTCTTCTCCCTTGTAGATGTTAAGAATGAAATTTTGAATTAAGAAAAAGTTCATGTGTACAAGTTGTAACGAATGAATAAGTGGTACATGTAACATCCTAAATCAAAGGATTAAAAATAATTAGAATTTTAAAATATTCTAAATTATAGATTATTATGATTATATTATTATTATTATTATTAATAATATTATTATTATTATTATTATTACTATTATTATTATTGTTATTATTATTATTATTATTATTATTATTATTATTATTATTATATCAACAACTAATTTGCTTAAAATAAGGTAACATTAGTAAGCTATTATAACAAAATTTTGCTACCTAATTATCTATTATTAAGGAGTCAAACAAAATCAAACAAACAATCCTATATGAATTCAATATGTATTCATTTTATTTGTAACAACCAAGAGTTAGTGGGGCAAATATAGGATACCTGGTCAAACTATCTTGTAAATATTTAATTATAAATAGATACAAAGAAGAAAATAAAAAACTCAATAGAGAGAACTATATAGGCCACCATAAAGAGGAGCGAAAGTATGATTGTGTTTGCAGTAGCAGCGGTTAGTAA
Source organism: Cicer arietinum (assembly GCF_000331145.2). Classification (NCBI taxonomy): domain Eukaryota; kingdom Viridiplantae; phylum Streptophyta; class Magnoliopsida; order Fabales; family Fabaceae; genus Cicer; species Cicer arietinum. Next base: position 15,510,291 of record NC_021160.2, on the reverse strand, counting down.
CGATTAACATATACGAAACTTTGTATAAAAGAACGCTTCAAGAGGTGAGTAATCACACCCTTTAAACTTTCATGGTACATTTATTTTGGAAATTTAGAATGGAAAAATAGTTAAGTATTTTGATTGGTATTTTCTTCTAAAAATATATTTTGTCGAGAACCTAACTCTATTCAAATTGAGATTTTATGAATTGTAATAATAGATTATAAATTGATTTATTTATTATTATTTGTTAAATTACCGTTTTTATGATTGTTTGAATATATATATTCTTTAAAAAGATTGTTTTATTATATATTTTTGAATGATTGTTGTATTATATATTCAAATAAAATATTATATTATAAATATGATTTTACGAATATAGTTGTTAAAAATATGAATTATTTGGATTGTATGTGTTTGAGACATATATATTCTTTAAAAGATTGTTTTATTATATTTTCCTGAATGACCGTTGTTATTATATATTCAAATGAAATATTATATTGTAAATATGATTTTACAAATATGATTGTTAAAAATATGAATGGATTTGATTGTGTGTGCTAGAGATGGGTCTTGTACCCACATATTGATGAGTTTTAAACTTCACAAAAAGACAAAGTTTAAACTCCACATGGATGGGTCTTGTACCCCACATATAGATGAGTATTAAACTTCACAAAGAGATGAGGTTTAAACTCCACAAGGATGAGTATTAAACTTCACAAAGAAATGAGGTTTAAACTCCACATGGATGAGTATTAAACTTCACAAAGAGATGAGGTTTTAACTCCACATGGATGAGTATTAAACTTCACAAAGAGATGAGGTTTTAACTCCACATGGATGAGTATTAAACTTCACAAAGAGATGAGGTTTAAACTCCACATGGATGAGTATTAAACTTCACAAAGAGATGAGGTTTAATTGATGAGTTTTAAACTTCACAAAAAGACAAAGTTTAAACTCCACATAGAGATGTTGTTTAAACTCCACATGGATGAGTATTAAACTTCACAAAGAGATGAGGTTTAAACTCCACAAGGATGAGTATTAAACTTCACAAAGAGATGAGGTTTAAACTCCACATGGATGAGTATTAAACTTCACAAAGAGATGAGGTTTAAACTCCACATGGATGAACATTAAACTTCACAAAGAGATGAGGTTTAAACTCCACACGGATGGGTTTTGTACCCCATATATAGATGAGTTTTAAACTCCACAATGAGATGAAATTTAAACTCCACATAGATGGGTCTTGTACCCTACATTGGATAAGCTGGTGCTCCACATGATTAGATAATACTCACTTCGCATAAGTAGTATATCTCCATCATTGAATTGATTGATTATTTTCTTCATAATAAATGTGTATATTGGAATTATCTGATTATGATAGATGTGGATTATCGTTAATTTAATTGATGATTTTTTTATTAATTATTGGAAGTAATTGGTTATTATAGAGAAATCTTAGTTATATCATTAATAGTTCTAAAGAATATTTTTGGATGAAGGCGGGAGGCATGATCGATTTTTTTCCGGTTACCGCTCCGGCTGAGAACAATACTTGTTTTAAAATTGTGTGTATTATTCACTGGGATTTAGTATCTCATTAAAGTGTTGTTTTCAGATATTGAGACCGTTGGGGATGTCGAGAGTTGAGAAGTCCTACCCCCCTTGAGAAGAGTGACTTCCTTCAATTAATTAGGTTAGTAGATCAAAAATAAGTAGACATAGTGTCTACATCGTACTTTATTTCGGGATTAGATATTACTTGCCCAGTTTTGGATATTTTAAATATTAAAGATTTTTTAGTTGTAAGGATTTATTTTGAGATTTCATAACATTACTTCTTTCGAACAATTCATTATTTATTACAGTACCTTATTCTCTTATATAACTTTGAAATTTTTTCCATTATTACCTCAGTTTTTATACCCACGTAACTAGACGTTACAGTACACAATCATAAGGAAGAAATGAACTACGTAGTAAATCATATCGAATTGAGGTTTTAGTGATATGACAAAAGATAGAGTTAAATTCTTACGAGCATGATGTTACAAAAGGCATATTGACGAGAAGTTGTTCCAAAAACTTGATCCTCAAATGAGTTATTGGACTAAAAGCAAATTGGAGATCTTGTGGTGTAAGTTTGGGTAAATAGGGGACTTGTAGCTTTGTGGGTAGTATTATTAAGTTAGAGTATACGCTATCTAACTAAAGGTATTTGATTTTAGAGTTATAAACTCCTAGAGTAATTTTGTAGGGGTTGTGTTCAACGGGTTTGAGATCAATTAGTTTGACCGATACGATGAGTGAGTCATTCTCAAAATGTTTTCTAATGTCAATTTATGGGACAAAACTATTATTTGGTCGGAGATCCGAGAATTTTCTTAACCAATTACCTATTAAGAATTATTTTTATATTAATTATTTGTGCAAATTTTACTATATTAACCAAACAACTAGATATACATGGACTTAATCTTGCGTTATTTTAGCCATGATTTCATCTTATTATTCTAAGTATTTGTTGTTGGAAAATATTTATCTACCTGTGTGGCTTATATGATTTATTTATGTCAAGATTTTACTACTCTAAGACATCCAACATGTGGAAATAATATAATGATAGTGAAAATAATATTAAAATTAATTTTGAATAAGAATTATGAAAAGTTTAAGGAGGTTATTAACTCTGAATTATTTTATTATGTGTTATATTAATATTTATTTTTCCTATGTAGTCAGATAATATATTTTTCCTCGTAGCTCAATTGCTAAAACTAATTTGTATCCTTGGTGGAAGAACCTAGGTTCAACTCCTTGTGGCCAAAAATACTTTTTTGGAGTGGTCGTCTTACCTATTATCTCTAACGGTGAACTAGGAATGGTTTGGACATGACCATATTGACGCAATATCCTATTTGGAATATGTGCATACATCTTCAAACCCCGCCTTATCCACCCTCTAAATAAAGAAAAATTCTTAAACGGTCGCCTCACTAGATGTTCTTCGTACGATGTCCAGCATATCTTATCAACATCAATTTCATAAAGGGCTTTCCTAAATGTAAGAACCAAACCTTATCCCTATTCGGTTTCTATCGAAGTACTCTAGGATTGTCCTCAACATATCTAAGAGAAGGTCTACAACAATCTACACAAAAAGTCGGGAAATGCTCATATACCTAAGTCTGAACATATATAATAATATATCATCAGTTTATAATTAATAACAAAAATTATCAACACAATAAACAACCATTGAGTTTACTTGTAAGAGTGTCAAATACCCATAAATCATTCTAGTCTAGAGCTTACTAGCTTTACGGAGATTGTCATATAGGTAAGCAAGAATAGCAACACCCCATGCATATCCTTACATGAGTTGAAGTCTCAGAAGCACTCTAGGGTAATGCTAACCGTAAAGGCACTCTTGCCGCTGAAAAGCATGCAAGCAACCAAAAATAGTAGAAATGCCCTCGCAACCATCTCCCAATGTTGATCACGGCAACATTGATGGTAAACTTAAGTAGGCAACTATGTCGAACTGTGGTTGTCTGTGTGACATTAAACTCAACATAAACAGAAGTCTCAATAACTCCAAGAAGTTCAGCTAATAAATTTGCACCATCGTCTTTATTAAATACATTGACACTAAAAAATGCACCGGTGATGGGTACACACAAAAGAGAGAAGACATCATTCAGAGTAATCTTCATCTTCCCAATTGGAAGATGGAAGTAGTTGGTGTCTCGATGCCACCTCTCTACAAAACAAGATATGATCCATTTGTCGATCATTTTGTAACTGCATTTTAGCAATGAATATAATCCCGAACTCTTAACTAGTTGTTTCACCTCTTCATGTTCAATCACAACTTCTTTCAATTTTTTTCATTGCTAAATACCCTTAGCTCCCCACAATCCTAAAATAAAATAAGGGAAAAAAATGTTATTTAAAACACATTATGACAACAACTACAAAAAATTTAATATGATTGAGAAAATTACCACTCCATCCCAAAGTCTAGTGACCACATGATCACCAAATGTTCTAAGGACATACTTGTCAACCAGACCACCAAGATATCCATCAACCTGTGCAAATTCATCTATTGTCTATGGTTGGACCTCATGTTGTGTTTGCTCTTCATGTTGGGTCTTCTCTTCCTTTTGGGAATGTCGCTCTTGTTGTGCTTGTTGTTGCTATTGTAATCGTTGTTGTTCTCGTTGCACCTGCCTCTCCCATTGCACTTCATGCTGCTTCTCAAGATGTTGAGCTCGTACAGAAGTGGTTGATCTAACACGACGACCCTCATTAGTACCAGTATCTTGATTATAACTCGACCTACTTTATCAATAAACATAGTGCGTACCATTTATGTATAACCATATCATAATCAAAACACAATCAAATATGTTGCAACTGAATCTATGTTCACTTACACAAACTGAATTCACGTAGGTTCTACGCAAACTGAGTTCACGTACGTGGAATCAATTCACTTAGATTTCTAGGCAAAGTCAATTTGAATAACCAAAATCAGTTGACAAAATGAGTTTCATTTTCACCAAAATTAGTTTCAATCACCTAACTATTGTAAAAAAAACAAGAACAAATACAATATTGATGCAAACTTGATGTAAATGGGAGCCAATGAAGATGTTGAAGGTGTTGAAAAGTGAGGAAGAAAGAGAAGAGGGTGTGAGAGAAAAATATGAATATGAGTGTGAGGTAGAAGATGAAGATATAAAGAGAGGTAAGGTTGAAGATGAAGATAGAATGAGAGGTTATGATTTAAAGAATGTTATAAATAAGCAAGGGCATTCTAGGTATTTCATTTTTATAAAAAAATTGAGAGGAGTGGGTCATAAAATTGAAAAATAATATATAACATTAAAAAATAATATAAAAAAACAAGTAGTTCAAAATCGTGAAGAAAATTATCGAAGAAGAGTGGATAAGAAAATTGGAGGTCTATTTTAGTGTACGAGATTTCATCTTATGATCTTGTTTCTCTTGTCTCATATGTCATCCTTTTTATGTCATTTATATTGTTGCGTGTATGAGATAAATAGAGATTTTGATGTATGAGGGGTTGAAACTTCAACTTTGAAAGAGATGAAAGTGAGATTAATGTTATGGGAGGAAAATGAGAGGGAGAATAGATGGAAATAGTAGGACATGATGGAGAGTGGGATGGGAGAGCGAGAAGAAGATGGAGAAGTGCGAAAGGTTGTAGATTGGTGAAATTGAGCGAGGGCGAGGGACTTTCACGTTTAAGGTTAGTTTTGGAGTCCAAGTTTCAAGCATTTAGAACAAATGGAACTCTCTAAAAAAAAAATAAGTGCTTTTATGTTTTACGGTTTTTGAAAAATGGGCAAGGGGTTTCGTGTTTTGAGTTTATGAAAAATACAAATTATTGAAGTATCTGGAACCATGACAAAATAGGTGCAAACTAGGAGATGATAAATTAATTACCAACAGATAAAAATGTTGGTATTTAATTGAAATAGTCTCACATTATTTAGTATTGCAAAGAAAGGGTGAAGTCAAAACTACATGTAAAATTTTAGTTTTTTATTATAAGATGCATTAGTATAAAACACTTTTAGTTTGTATTGATTCTTTTCATTATTCATATATTTTTGTGTTAGAATATTGTGACATTTAATTCAAGTATTTGCTTTAAAAAATGTGCGTGTTTGAAACAAGTCTCTATGTTATAAACAAATATACATAGTTCATGTTCTTGAATATTAATGTTATTGATTTTATTAATCTTTTCTTTAACTCTACATTTTTAGAGTCTAAATAATAATGACCAAATCTTCCACATTTAAAATACTTAAGTCTTGATTCACATCTCAAAAACTCTATTTTAGTATTTTAAAACTAAAAAATTTATTTTTAAAAACTGTTTTGTAAAACTATTTTCATATTATACTTTTTAAAACTAAAAAAGTAAAATAGATAAATGGTGTTTTATTTTTCATTTTTCATTTTTTTTAACTCTCTAGTCAAAAACTGTTTTAAAAATTGGAGTTGCCAAACATATTTTTTTTAAATTTTCTTTTTAAAAAAAGTTTTATAAAATTTATTTATAAAATAATTTTCAAAAACTAAAAAGTAAAACACAATCAAACAAGCCCTTAATATCTTGCAAGTTTTTCTTTTGTTTTCTTTTCCCCTTAATCCTATAACTTTATTGATCTTTATACGATTGTTTTTTCTAATTTATAAAATTCCTTCTTTTAATAAAATGTTTATTAAATCTTGATTTTTTTTCTTTCTAGTAGATCTACTTGAGTGTTTCACTAATTCTATTCCAAATTGTTTAGAGAAAGAACCTAATTTTATTCTACTCTGAAGACTTTTAAATTTAATCTTATTTTATAATTTATAATCGATACAAATTTGTATTTTTGTTTCTACTATGTAATTAAATGTTTATTACATAGTTAAATCACTATACGGTATAATTCCATCATTTTGTTATTTACCATTACTTTTTACTTTTTCTGCCAATAAACAAAATATATCGTATGCAATTACAAAATATAGCAACGAGGAAGCTTGTTGCAATTACAAAATATAGCAACGAGGAAGCTTGTTTTGGTCCTTGGATGTTGGTCAAACGTCCACCCTATCACACAATTTAAGGAAAGAAAACCATTACTAAAAAAGAGGAAATCCTTTCCAAATATCTAGGAGGTAAAAACCATAAGAATAGGTGTGAGTCTCTAAAAAAATATAACTTTGACCATGTAGCGTCAAGTCAAACAATTACTAAAAAAATGAAATCTCTTACAAAAATCTAGTAGATAACAATCCAAAAATAGATTTGACCATGCAAAGAAAAGTTAAACTAATAAAAACCCCACTAATCCTAAAGTACACTCTGATGCTAACTCAGCCAAAACTTCATAACTCAATCGGAGGTAAAAACTCTCAAAAAATTCAACGTGGTAATGAAACTAGATTCATTAACCAATGAGCCATAATTAAAAAGAATATTGTGAACTCACCTACCAAACAAGTTGGCATCAAAATTACCAGACAAAATGCTCAAGAAAGTCAAAAGAAAAAGAAAGAGGAGTACCTTGTATACGCAGAACAAATGTACACAAGAATACAAATAATAATCATGAAGTTTCATCAATGGTGTCTATGTCTCCATTAGCATATTGACCTATATAGTTTTATTTTATTGTATACAATTACATTGAGTTACACAATACAATTTACGATACACGTTAGTGTTTAAATACCACAATCCATAGAACAAAATCACCTATGATCTTCGCCTCTGCACCTTCAACCTCCAAGTCATAATCCAATAGGGTTGTCAACAGGGGTGGACACGAGAAGTAGTCCTCTACTACCTTCTTTGTTGGATAAAATGGTACACATATTCGTCTCGTAACTACGCAAGTACCCAGTTGATGGCTTTTTGTGGATATCGTCTCCTCACAGGTACTTATGGATACCCGCAAATATTTAGCAAGTTATTAAAATATTTTTTCTATATAATACAAATATTAATTTTAACACAAAATTAGCATTGTGAACACCATTTTTTTATTCATATAAAAAAAATATGCATTTTGTTAAGAAACTATCTTATAATTTATGAAATTATTTGTTAGCTTATGAAAGTGGGTGCAAGAAAGACGATTTGTGTTGTGAGTTTGAGACCGAAGGACATTTTTAGGGTTTTGTATTTATTGTGGGTACGAATATTCGCAGGCATGGATACTTCACTATCTGCCCCCTCCGCGTTAATTAATGGATAATTGGATTACCCATTTATTTTATCTACGATGTTGGGTCATGAGGGGGTCCAGAGATCATCACATTAGGCCAAGAGCAACAACATATGTGGGTTTGAAGTCATATCTTAACCCAAAATCTTAAGACAATGGGCTTATAGACCTTTTCACTTATATAGCGCTCAACATCTATTTTTCCATCCAATATGAGATTTCTTTACTCACACTTGACATACCAACACACGGATTTCCATTAATTATTCATCTTGTATATGTCACAAATTTTATCAGCGGGAATCCACTTCTGCAAATTTTTTTGTCATCCCTATAGTTCAACATACAAATGGATACTTGTTCTACTATGCTCGAGCATCTGCCCACTTATGAGTGAATATCGACCAAACTCAATACTAACAAATAAAATAGTTGAATAGACAAATTGATCCCTGAAATTGTAAGCGTTGGTTGAATTAGTTCTTGATTTTTGTGAATTAGAAAATACATCCCTGGAATTGTAAAATATCCATTCAAATTGTTCATCTGTAAACTTTTGTCATAATATATTTTGATGTGTCAGTTTAATTGAATATGTGACTTATCCACGTTGATTCTACATTAATATCATCTTCTCAGTGACAAACTTGTCAATGAAACTTTGTCATCTTATAGATAAATTTGTGAGGAATTGTAATTGTCCATGGACTAGTTATGGACAAATTAGTCCATAAAAGATATAAATTTCCTATGAAAATTAGTCTACGTTGTGATGATATTAATATGATATCAAGGTGGAGGGGTCAAATATTCAGTTAACAAATCACATCATAATCTTTAAGGATAAAAGTTAAAATATAGATTGTTTTTATTATTATTTTATAATTTCAAAAATATATTTATCAATTTAGAAAATTCAAAGATTAATTGGATTGGCGCTTACAATGTAAATGGTCAATTTGCCTATTCGCTCCAATTAAAGTTTCTAAACAATTATGTTTTAAATTATGTTGATTTTTTAAATGTAAATGGTCAATTATGTTTTAAATTATGTTGATTTTTTTATAAAATAAAGTAAAATGAAAAAGACAAATCTTACATGTAACTCATTTTTTAACTTTTTTTTTTTATAAAACACTAGAGAAGGAGAAATTATTATTCATATGATTTTTATTTATAGAATGATATTACTAACATATTTTCGGTAATACAAATTTTGCAAGGCAGAAAGCGACATAATCTTTGTCTCCATTTTCAAACTTACTTTGAGAGGGATTTTCTCCTCTCTCTACAAAAAATTGTCACCCGTAAGTCCCAAATGAAGTAACTTTTGCATAAACTTTTCCAGTAGTTAAGGTAATTAAACTCTGAATTACTAGAGTTTCATTTTCTTACAAATCAAAGACTATCAACAAAAAATGAAATTAACGTCCTTAGTCCTCATTTAAAATCATTCTATCAACTACATAGTAGTTAACTTATTAAAAAAATTGAAGAAGTTGAGAAAGATCTTCAATTAGTTTATAAAAAACTTTGGACATTTGATATAATTAAACATGGCAAAATAGAAGGAACAAGATGGAAAAGGTTTTCAATTTGTAAAAAAAGTAGTATATCCACTATGCAAAAAAACCTATTTTACAGCGTTTTTTTTAAGCCATTTATAGCGTTTTTTCAAAAAAATAAGCGTTGTAGTATCTAGCGCTGTAAAAAGATACAACAGCGCTTTTTTAAAATAAAAAACGCTATAAAATAGGTAGATATATTGCGCGCTTGTTATACTCGTTTTACAGCGTTTTTTGAAAAAAGCGTTGTAAATGGTGCATTCAATAGATGCATTGTTATGCACCTACTACCGCCTTTTTTGAAAAAGCGATGTAAAAGGTGCAAACAATAGATGCATTATTATGCACCTTTTAGAGCGTTTTTTGGAAAAGCGTTGTAAAAGGTGCAAACAATAGATGCATTATTATGCACCTATTACAGCACTTTTTTGAAAAAGCGTCGTAGAAGGTGCAAACAATAGATGCATTATTATGCACCTATTACAGCGTTTTTTTTGAAAAAACGATGTAAAAGGTGCATTCTTATTTTAGTTTTATTAAAAAAATGATGTAAATGGAATTTTTAAAAAGCGCTTTTTGGTTTTTTATGGCATTTTTTAAAAAAGCGTTGTCTTTTATTTTTTCCCAAAATCATTTTCATCCAGAATCAATTCACAATCAGTTCACACAATCATTTCATAATCAGTACACAACAAAACAGAACTATATAACTTTATAATTTAACTTTATAACTTTACATATTTACACAATCAGTTCACAACATATTCATATACATATTCACATATTGACAACAGCACAGAACTATATACATATAACTACGTATTCACAACTTTTCAAATGTGCCCTATTCATATACATATAACTATCATAACTACACAGAACAAAACTACCATATATTCATATAACTATCCCTTGCAGCATGCAATTTCCCAGCAAATCAAATAATTTTCATTTCAATCACATACTGACACCAGTCTTCCTTTATTTCAACTAGATCTCTTCCAGAGTATGTTGGACTGGAATTGTCAAAGTACTGTGCGATATAAAAATTGAACATAAGTAAGTTAGAATCAAATATATACATAGTTTATATATGAAAATCAAATAATGAAAATATTGTACCGTTTTTGGGATTATAGTTTGATTCATATCAACAATCTCCTCCATGAATCGCAATATATAGTACCCATAATCGATGGTGTTAGTTTGACGAGGGCACTATAAAATAAAACATATAAGTCAATAAATATTTGTGCATTGATTGTAAATGAAATTTTAAAGGCATATATTTCAAACCTTTATTGGAATTCATGTGATGTTATTTGACTTTTGCTTCGACACTGTAGCACATCTTTGAGCTCGAAAAACTTGTAAAGCACTATCGAATAAATAAAAATGATTATTATAGCATTAACAAACACATTATATATATATATATATATATATATATATATATATATATATATATATATGTAAGAAATAAATAAATATTACTTACGTGTCGAACATAGCCTTTATATCAGAGTGATTGTTGTAATTGCCGTGCAAGGGATCTAAATAGTATATAACTTCAGAGGTCGCATTGATTGCAAATAGCATCCAATGTGCCCTACAACAACAAAAAATTTGGTTAGCAATTTTGTTTACACAACTATTAAATTAAGATCTCATAAATTAAAAAAGATATAAATAAAGAATATATAATTATGTACCCTGAATTATATGGTGCAAGGAACAACTTATCCTTCTCTCTATTTCCTAATAGGATATCTACAACGTATTTCTTTACATTCATTGGATCGAGTTTAAACATCGAAAGCTTATGCGGAGACAAGAATGAAAATCTATTTGACAATCTGCGCGTGCACACCAACTTCTCATACAAAAACTTTCAATGAAAATTTCAAATTAGATTAATTACCAATAAATTAAATTAATTACCAATAAATGCAATTAAAAATAATTTTTACCTAATGTATAAGCTGATGACAGTAGCACTCAGCTCCTTATGGTTGAGAAGTTCGTATATGTGCTCTTTTCCAAGTAGTTCTTCATACTCATCTCTGAATATAGCTTTATCGATGCTTATGATGCGTGAATTGTTGTTGCTACCTCAATTCATTTTTACCTGTATGTCAAGACATGACCCATATCGAGTAAGGCATGGATGACTTATTTTAGGAGCAGGAGCAGCAACTGATTTTCCCGATCCAGTTTTTGAGCAGCAACTTTGGCAGCTTTATTACCCTCTAGCTTTCGAAGTATGCCAGCTTTATTACCCTCCAATTTTTGAAGTTTGTCGGCTTTATTTTTACCACGAACATCCAGTTGTGGTGCGGCAGCTGGTTTACTCTGGCAGCTGGTTTGCTGTGCGGGTGGTTTATTGGATTGAATCTGAAAAAATGAGGTTAATTAGTTTTTTAGTTTATTGAATCTGAAAAAATGACAAACCTTGCAGAATAAATGTGACAAACCTTTTCCGGAGACTGACTCGTTTCTGGAAATCTTTTTATCATTCCCTTTAGACTTTGTCTGAATCTAAATAAATGTGAAATTAAAGTTAACAACGGAAAAAAATCAGTAATTAAATATAATCAATCATAATTATATATCGTGCAATTAAATATAGATATCAATTAAACATACATTTCAATTAATTAAACATAGCTTATCAAGGACAACAAGATGTGTGGGACATGTCACGTAACTACCAATTGCTTCACCTAAATACTTCATATATGCATCGTTGTCCGGTATAGGCAACGGTGCATTTGGTTCCAAAGCAATAACTGGTGATACTTTGACATGGCCCGCAGATATCGGTGTGTTGTGCAATACTTTTCCCAAAGTATTGTACAATGTTCCTTTTCCGACCTTGTGATGTGTATGGGAGGATAAGTACAACACGCAAGGAGTGACACCCTAAATCAATGGTTAATACATAAGTATGTGAAACAATTAGGTTGAATGAATTTCTTATTTTATTAAGTAATTAATTACCTCGGAAAGACTTTTGAGACCAATGTTGCAACTCGCGTTTTCACTCTCCATTTGTATTTCATGTTGGAGCTGATCCGAAAGTTGTTTGTCTTTATTCGTCTTCACCAAGAGTGCCACTTGCTCTGATAGGAATTTGAGCTTCTCTAATACCTCCTCATTAGATGGATTTTGGCGCTTCTCTTGTGAATAATAGCTTTTAGGAGTTACGCCAAATTCTTTCCCCCTCACGCGACCGGAATATTCAGGAACATTAAACACTTTACCGAGAATGTCTCTGCAACTAGCTTTGTTGTCCACTTGATTTTTCGAACTTTGTTCGAGATTCTCCTAAAATACACATAGGATTAAAAAGATAAGTTCAATATCATTTTTAAAATACAATATTAAAAAATATTAAAGTGATAATATACTCACACAAAGTTCTATTACTTTTTGAACATTTTCGTTATCAACCACTCCATCTTTATTTACACAAGCTTCCTTCCACAAGATATGACGACCTAACGGTTGATCGGATTGGGTGTCTTGTAGCTATTCGTTAAGATCATAAACAAAATATTAGTTAGAAACTATAGTTTATAATGTACCACATTATATAAAAGTGATGTTTAATTACTTACAAGTTTTTGCTGTAGACGTGCATATCCCATATGAGATTTTTTGTATGGGTGCGTCGGATTTTTTGCCCTCTCGCGATTTGCCTTACTTATATTCTATATAAAAAAAATAACAATCGTGTAAAAATTTAAAATACGCTATGAATATGAATAATAAAACACAAATGCTAATAAATTAATTGCTTACCACAAACGCATGGTCTGAACGTTTTGTTACAAATGCGCTCCATTCTTCATTTGATATATAATGTTTATATATTTTTGGAGCTTCAGCATTCATATTTCCTTCACGATCTTTTAGATAGCAATTTGAGAGATGAGATCTAAAACCCCGGTGTATTTTCCCGGCAACTCTTAACACGTAAGCCTTTCTCAACTCGTCAACATCAAAAGCAATCTGCAAACAAACTAAAGATATAGTATGAGTAAAGTATTTCAATGAAAAAAATTATAAGTAACAAAAAAGTGGATCAAAAAAGTTACTTGTATATCAACCTACAGTATATCTTTCGCATCCTTCAACCCCTTATCTCTTCAATCGTCAATTGTAATGGGGATATTCTGACGAACAACAGCCCCAATATAACTTACAAACATGGAACTGTTGGGGTCAATTGGCTGACCACTCTCATTCCATCCAACCTAATAAACTCATATAGTAAGTACACGCTTTCAAAAAAGATAAAAATTAAACAGCAAACAAAGTATAGTATACCTCAAATTTTATGTCATTACTCCTTGTTTTTATGACATTTTGCATGATGGTTGCACCACATTTGACTTCATTTTCATAAGTCTTTAGGGTTGACAACTTCCTCATTTTGACGATCTAAATCCTTGTTGGTATCCATTTATCTACAACAAGTTCAACATGCAGTAGTCTAAGTACGTAGCAGTATAAGTTCAACATGCATTTTAGTGACAACAAAAAATTAATAAATACAATACCTAAATAGTGAGAAGAAATACGTAGGGTTCGTAGGAGAAGGAACACCGAGAATGCGTAGAAATACGAACGGTTCGTGGGACATAGTATGGTTCGTAGAAATACGTAATAAGGGTTACATATTTCAATGAGAAGAGATGGTTCGTAGGAATAATAACACAAATGGAGATGGTTAGCAATGGAGATGATAGTGGCAATATGATTCGTAGGGATAATAACACATATGATAGGGTTCGCAATGAGAAGAACAATGAAGAGGAGGAGGACACTAGCGTAGTGAAGTTTACGCAATGAAGAGGAAACTGAAGTGATTTTCAATTATATATAAAACCCTATTACAGCGTTTTTTCGAAAGAGCGCTGTAAAAAGCCTTCTTATTTTATTTTTTAAAACCCTATTACAGCGCTTTTTTATAAGCCTTTTAAAGCGTTTGTCCACAAGCGTTGTAATAAACCTCATTATTTTATTTTTTACAGTGCTTGGACAAGCGCTTTAAAAGACCTATTTGTTTCTTATGTAATAGGGCTGTATTTTTAAAAGCCTTTTACATCGTTTGTTGGAAAAGCGTTGTTAAAGACCTTATTTTATTTTTAAAAGCCTTTTACAGCGCTTTAGCAACAAGCGCTTTAAAAGACCTCTTTGTTTTCTTATGTAATAGGGCTGTTTTTTTAAATGTGTTATACAACGCTTATTGCCAAAGCGTTGTATAAGACCTCCTTATTTTATTTTTAAACGTCTTTTACATCGCTTTGGCAACAAGTGCTTTAAAAGACCCTTTTAACTTGGTATAAAACAAACTTTGTAACCTCCTTATTTTTTTTAAAGGCTTTTATAGCGCTTATGGACAAAAGTGTTGTAAAATTATAAGTTTATATTCAGTTCAGTTCAAGTAAAATACCTATATTTGGATTTTTTTTTCCAAATAATT
>NC_021160.2:15489084-15494969 GCF_000331145.2 Cicer arietinum | reverse complement strand
TCTAATAGGTCCTTTAATTATATGAAAACGCAAGGCTTTTACCGCGCTTGTCAAAAAAGCGCTTTAAAAGCTATGTAACATAAGGTGGGAGCGCTATATTTTACAACGCTTGTGTTTAAAGCGCTGTAAAACATTATGTGAGGGCGCTTCAATTTACAGCGTTTTTGAGAAAGCGCTGTAAAAGTCTTGTAAACATTATGTGTAAGCGCTGTGTGACCCTATATGACCACAGCGTTTTTTTCACAGCGCTTGTCAAAAAAGTGTTGTTGTATCCTCCGTCTTTTTAAAAATATTTAAACAACAACGCTTGTATTTAATAAACGTTGTAAAAGACGCGGTATAAAATGTCATTGTTGGCGTAGTGATCTAACATAGAGTATACAGATTGAGTTGCTTTCAATTATTTAATTAAAAAGAAAAAGCAAAAAAGTAGGAAAGCTCTTCAAAGCTTGAACTTGATAAAGTGAACTATTGGTCTAATCAAGTCGTTAAATCTATTGTTTTTTTTATACATAGTGAATGTTGTTAGAGCATCTCCAACGGTGAAGTCAACGTGAGTTCATGAAATAGAGTCCACCATGCCAAATCATCTTGAAATAACTCATTCATTTTTTACTCCAATGATTAACTCACGGGTTCATTAAATATAGTTCACCACGGTCATACATTTATTATTATTCGTAGATTAATAAATAAAAAAAGATAACCGTGATGAAAGTATTGTTCTTTCTTAAGAGAAGACAGCTTGGCACATCTCCAACAGTGAACTCGCCAAAAACTGAATTTTACGTAACTACATGTTGTTGGACGAACTCATTTTGCTACCATTAGAGATGTTTTTAGTTCTTATATAGATTTGATGCATTAACTTTATATATATATATATATATATATATTCATAATTGAAATTTATTTTATTGTTTGATTTGTTATAAATGACTAATGAAGACATAAGAATCAAATATGTGCAATTGCATCAAATGTTGATTCTTTAAGTATCTATCATTATTGCTCCTAATATGTGTTAAGAAAAAACAAGTATGAAGATTCCAAATACCCTCTAGAATCACAGAGCACAAAGTGAAAGTTAGAGATGAGCTAATGAAACATATCGTAGGAAGTGATCGATGTTAATATAATTCATATGAGTCTCAAGGCTTTCGTAAACTTGTGCACCTTACATGTACACGAAGAGAGAACTGAGATAATAGTTTTGGTTATATTTAAATTGAATAGACATAGTATAAACATTTAGATTTTGAATTGGTATATTATTTATCATATTTTAAAGCTAATAATGAATGTAGAGAACTGTCATCTTATAGTCTTAAACTTTGAGGAATTTTCTATTCAGTATATCGAAACAACCAACAAAGAAAAACAAATAAATTTTATTTTTAGTACTTGATCTCGCCACTGATTGTGAAATTTCGTTGCTGTGTTAGAAGAAGGATAGCCGTACTGATTTTAAAGTGTATTAAATTAAATACATAATTCAACATGTTAATGTTTTAGAAATAAAGGAAAAAATGGAATAAATAAGTTATAATTCATAACTTTTCTCTATTTATGAAACGATAAAACTAGAAATCAGTTCAATTTGATCTTTAAATATCTAAACACATCTTATTTTTATCACGATAAATATCAGAATAACTAACTCGAAAAAACTTTAGTAAAATATAAATTTCAAACTAATATATCGACAAATCAAACAAGTACATGTTTAGTAAATGTTATCTTTGTTATCACATTTTATTTCAACTCAAATATGATAGTTGTAGTTTGAATCTATATCTTCTTTTTATTTATATTGATTGCATTTCAATTGTTTATCCAACATAAATAACAACTTTTACATTGATTGCATTTCAATTGTTTATCCAACATAAATAACAACTTTTACACATTGTTTTACTTCTAATAATTTCAAATATTAATTCAAATAAATATCTTTTTTATTATATCTATACATCTTTTTTATTATATATTAAATATAACAACCCATGATGTTAGAAACTTTTTTTTTATTATAATAGTATTTTCACACCGTACAATACATGTCAGCTAAACAATGAAAAAATAAATTTCTATACAAACCTTATTTAATAACCAAATCATATGCACTGTGGAAAACTGACTCCAATAAACCAACTAAAGTTAAACAATCATGGGAGTTTAGTTAACAACGAACCGATGAAATTCATCTTTATTTATTTATGTTTTTTTTTTTTTGAAAAAATAAAAATAAAATATAATATATAAATAAAAGAGGTAAATAAAGTTAGTATATATAAATATAGAAAAGATTAATTTTATAATATATATACATATAAACAGGTAAAAAAAAAAGTTAGTTTATATATAATCAAATAAAGATTTGTTTTAAAAAATAAGTTTACAAAGAAAAGTTAGAACTCAGATTAATTATATAGTATATACACAAACAAAAAAAAAGTAATTTTAAAATATATATATATTGAGAAAATTAGTATATATATATAATAAATATTAGTGTTATATTATATATATATATATATATATATATATATATCAAACAAAAGTTGATAAAAAAGATTGATTTTATAAATCAAAATTAAACAGCATTTAGTATTGTTATTAAAACCTTCTTAGTAAACTCATAGTTCGTTACAAATCATACTAAATTTTTGTTCAAATTAAATACCAGAAGCAAATGCATCTTTCACCTCTGCAAACCAACGTTTATAACATGATGATGGTTAAAATGCATCTTTTGCCAATGTGATCGAGTTACTTTATTTTATTATTATTATTATTATTATTATTATTTCTTTTTTTTTCTTTTTTTTTAATTATACTAGACATTAGTTATGACGGATTCTATATTAAGTTTATACTATACATTTGTTATGATATATTTTATATTAAGTACGTTTGTTTGATTTTAACTAAAAATAATTTTTAATTTAAAAAAATTTGAGAATTTTTTATAGAGATTCATTTAAAAATAATTTTTTATTTTTGTTTATTTACTATATAAAAATAATTTTAATCTGTTTGTATACAATATTATAAAAGTGATTTTTTAAAATACAAAATTACCATAAAAAAACTTTTTTTTTCTAATTATCATTTCTTATGCACATTTTAAAATTGATTAATGTATCTTAAATACTTATCAAACACCAATAATTTTAATATATGTTCCTATAATTCATGTCCCTAACTAACTGCATGGATAAGATAAGAAGCTCAGAACATGCCGCACCTACCATTCCTCTACGGTATGTTTGGAATAGATGATTGAGCAATGATATTTGAACACAATTTTAAACACAAATACATGTGGTTCCCACATAGTCTCTCTTCATTTAATTTTCCTCTTTTATATTTTCTACACAATCTCTCTCTTTATTTAATTTCTTCCTCTTTTTATAACAATATAAATTTGGTTAATGGCTTTAAGAAACATGGACTAAACTTAATATGGACTAACAATTCACAACCCTAACTTTTAGACGAAAATAATGCATTAACCACTTATTATACTTTATTAACCAATAATGTTTACACTATTAACAGAAAATGAAACAAAAAATAAACCAAAAAACTGTGTATGAGCCAAAAACAACAAAAGTAAACAGTTAAGAAAATATAAGAAGAACTAAAATAAAATAAAAATCTATTTTAAATAATAAAATAAAAATCTAAGAAGTGTAGATTTGGAGAGCAATGTGTAAAAAAATACAAGTGAAAAACAAAATCTAGGTCAACACAAAAATTAGTTGATTCATCTAAAAGGAAGAGAGAGAGAAAAGAGAGAATGAAAGAGGAAAAAGATGGATGAATATGAAAAAGACTACAGAGAAAAGAGAGAAAAGAGATAAAAGAAAGAGAGAAGAGAGATTGTGGTGTTTAATTTGATTTTATTGTTAATCAATGAAGAGAGAGTAACATAGGTATATTAATGAAGAGAGAGAATATAAATATGTATAGCGTATACGTATACGGTAGTTGTGTTTGTATTTGTGTTTAAATAACATTTATCTAGATGATTTTTGAAGAGTAGGGGTTTATTATTCTTTTTAAAAATAAGGAAGCTATATAATGTTTCTGAAAAGGAATTAAGTCTAATTAAAATGTTATATGATCAATTATCATGTTATTCTTACAATTTTATCAAAATATCAAATATACACCAAAATGTAGGCTTAGCCCTTCAAAACCCTCCCCTCCAAAACCCCCAAAATCCAACTCCCAAACATGTCCTCACACGTTATTGTTCAATCAGTCTAATGCTTTTCAACTATGAGTATCTTAAAACTAAAAGAAGCTTGTTCCTTATTAAATACATATTGTTTCAATATATTTTTCTTTCCAATAGATAAAAACCATAATTCTTCATTGTAAAATGTTATAACAAAAAAAAAACTTCATTCCCCATCAGCAATCAACAACACATTCACAAATTAAAATAAAAGCTAACTAACCTCTTCAGCTGTGATAATTGCCTTGATATGCTGAAACACAGAATCACAAAAACAAAATAAAAAACACACAACAAAACCAAAAATTAAAAAAACACAATACAATGTAAAAAAAGAAAAATAACAACAAAATCATATGATGTACTACCTCCAAGTTAAGCACAATAGCCTTCTCACGACCAAGAATGGTAGAAGGGTAAGAAAGCAAAGGATCAAGGATTCTAAGATCACGTGCATTAATCTGAATCTTATGCATGATAGCATACTTGTCAACATCAAGCATCGACCCTTGACCCATAGCATCAATCAAAATCCAACTTCTCGAAGTTTGTGTCTTCTTTTTCACAACAACCATAGCCTGTGGGTCCGCAGGGACAGGGCTCCCATCTCGAGCCATCCCTTCTTACCCTATTCCTCCAAACTACTTCAATTCAAAACACAAAATTTCAACTCAAAACTCTGTTTCAATTTGATAGCAACCAATAACAGAAAGAGCGAAATTTCTCAAACCCTTTTGCGCATTTAATCAAATACCAGTTAGGTATTGGTATCCCACCTCAAAAAAATGTTTTTTCCGATTAATAATGTAGATTCGTTCACGGAAAAAAATAACAAAATAATATATG
Organism: Cicer arietinum; assembly: GCF_000331145.2. Classification (NCBI taxonomy): domain Eukaryota; kingdom Viridiplantae; phylum Streptophyta; class Magnoliopsida; order Fabales; family Fabaceae; genus Cicer; species Cicer arietinum. The sequence continues at coordinate 15,489,874 of NC_021160.2, read as the reverse complement.
CATATAAGATAAAATATAAAGCAAACTTATTTAGTCCGAAACTCATAGCAGGTAGGTTCATTTGTGTAATCAAGTGTGGGAAAACTCTACTTTTTTAGCAAAACTATCAAATTACCCTTCAAAATGCTGACGTGGCAATTTTTTTATAAGGACAGTTTGGTATTTCTGTCAGAATCAACTTTTCTTAATTGGATAGATGAATTTATAACTTTGATTAAAAAAATATACTTTATAAAAATTTCAAATAAAACTTAAAAAATCTGACATACAGATTTTATCATTTTCTTTCAACTTTCATCTCTTCTTCATCACTTAAAATAGAAAAACATATTCTTTAATACAACAACAAAAACTTATAAAACAGCTTCCAACAGAAAAATAAAAATCATTACAAATCAATCTTTTTTTTACTAAAATGTCCAATAAATCATTAAGACAACAACAAATAATTTAATCCAAAGATTAATTTGTAATTATTTTTATTTATCTCAAATTTCAATCATGAAGTAGAACTTTTTAGAGGAATAAAAAGTTAAAAGAGAAAGAAAAAAACGACTAAAACTCACTGAAATAAATAAAATAAACTGGTGGTTGCCGGTGAAAGTGTCCAGAAATTAAAACAAAGTTGATCAATAAAAATATCACACTGATTTTTTATGGTTGAACTTGAAGTGGCCGGAAACAGGCTTCAAAGGCAAACAAATTAACTTCAGTTATGAATTTTGAAGAGGAGAAGGAATGGAACACAATGGCGGTGGCCGGTAGGGGTGGGTGTGTTGAGAGAGAAAAA
>NC_021160.2:15477151-15488514 GCF_000331145.2 Cicer arietinum | reverse complement strand
TATATATATATATTTGAGTAGGACTAGGAGGTTTTGAATTGGGTAAAAAATCATGCGTCATAGAAATAAATTGACTAGAATATATGATTGTTTCTTAATGTGATATTGTATATGTTTTTTTTTTTTTATCCTTATCCAGTCTAAATGTCCTTTGTTGAGTTAAATTAAATTTATGATACATATACCGTATATATACTTGACTTCCTTCGTTTGAAAAAAAAAATTAAGAATATTATTTATTTTAATTTTTTTCAAAAATAATAATAATAGAGAGATATTTTTCTAATTCAAATATGGATTTTTCCCATTAATCAATTGAAATACTTTATTAATTATTAAAATGCATATTATTAATCTCTTATTTAATATATATCTTGTTAATATTTAAAGTACCTTGTTAACTATTAAAATACAACACATTTCAATGAAAAATAGATTACAGAATTGGTTAATCTCATATATTATATTGGTTAATAAAGTATTCAAAATGATTACTGACATAATATATATGTCACAAAATCATGTCTCTGTTATTATAAAAAAAACATTTAAAAATTGTGTGTGCGTTTGTTTTCTTTTTTTTTTTCATTTTGTTTTGTTATTTTTTCTTTGAGAGTTAGATTTAAAGGATTTTAGAACTAAATTAAACCTAAATTCTTTACGGTCGGACAAACGTGTAATCATACATACAAAGAATTTTGATTGTTGAATGGATATTGGAAGATGTGTAATCTAACTTTACCAAGTTGAATATATTTTAAAATAAAGATTTTCAATCTTTATATAATATTAAGATCGACAAATATGCGACGACACAGAATCTAAATCGTAGAAAGTTTCCGATAAACAAACATACAAAAACTAAAGATAAACTAAAGACGACAACAACTAGTTGACATGATAGAACACTACATATTAGAAAATTGTAGTATATGTTAATATTTTGACCTAAATATCAATAATCGAGATTTTGTTCAAGATATAAAATTAAATTCCATCCCCTTCACACTCCACCAAAACCTAATATTTATTATATTGTAAAATAATTGGTAGATTAGCTTCAGATCTAACATAATTACAAGGTAAAGGAAAATGAAGATAGAAAATAGTACCTACCTAATTTGATAGAAATGGTGCTTAAGCAAGCAAGTTCTTCAAGTTGAAAAAGAGGATGGTGGGCATCACCAAGATTTGCCCTTTATAAGCTATGTGCAAATGTAACGGGTCTCGTTAATGGAAAATGCGACTTTAATTAATTATTTTATTTTATATATACAAAGTATATTCAATTAGAGAAATTTTATAATGAAAAAATTAAATTATAATTATACAATCATATATAAATGTTAAAATAAAAAATTATTTAAATAATACATGATCACTTAAATATATGATACGTAGTTGGGGCCATTACCTCAAAAAATTAAAATTGACCATTATAATTTTAATAATGTAAAATTCTAGCTCTCTTGATTCCATGACTACTTGTATATTTGTAAAAAAATATGTCTTAAAAATAAATGAATGATACTTATAATTTTCAGTATGATAAATAATTATATTTTTTTAATTGTATTCTCTAACTATATGCATCACATCTTATTCAACATCATCTACTTTGTATTTTAATTAATGATAAATACGCCAATATTTAATTAGATTAATTTGAAAATTTTATTATTTGCTTTCATTTTTATATTTTTTTTTTTGCTTCATTGAAGAAATAATATTAATTCAAACTAGGAAAATTGTCTCATGCAATATCCATATAGATAAAATTATCTAAAAGAGGAAAAGAAAAATTCAAAACAATTATATCAAAATCGGCATAATGATCACTATTTGTGCAGCACACTTATTAACCTTACAATCAATTATTGTTTCAATTTACCAATGACGGAAATGAATACCAAGAGGAGGCTTAGTTCAAGCTTTATGATGTCTGAAGTTGTTGAAGTCAGAAACTCCTTCAGTTTCGAAACCATAGTGTGGATCTAGTGGTGAATTAAATTTAACTATTTATCCTCATTTAACATCTCTAAAGCAGCTTGAGAGAATATCAACATGTTACGATATTTCTATAGGACAACCAAATTTCAGTTATGCTACTCTTTCATTCATCTATTTTTAATTTATGTGTCAAATAGCAGTGTTAACTTTTGTCTAGTAAAAAAACACATTTAAAGAGTTCAAATTATGTATAGTTATGCTAACAAATTTGCATTATGTAATATAAAATAATTACAAAGTTATGAATTATCATTACAATATATTTAATTATAACCAATATATATTTACATTAACTTCATATAGACAATAGTTCGATGACTAAAAACTAGTTGGGGGTACGTCAAAAAAAGATAATCGGAGCAAATTTTTTTTAAATATAAAATATAAGAAACAATTAAATAAATGAAAAAAATATAAATATGAAATATAAAATACTTTTTTTTCTAGTACAGTGGTCATGCGTTAATTTTGAATTATTATAACTTTTTTCATGAGAAATTCAAATATTATATATCAAATATGATAAATTATGTATAATAATAATAATAATAATAATAATAATAATAGTAATAATAATAATAATAATAATAATAATAATAATAAATAAATAAAGAGGATAACTTTGTTGGTGCGACTTTTCTTCCGGTGAAAAGTTAATTTATGAAACTTATTAATAAATTAAATTCAATCAGTAAAAAAAAATTAACTTTTAATTCAAAACTTTAACTGCATAATATAATTATCAATATATAATTACTCCGTCTTTCACAAAGAAACATAGTAATATATAATTAATTTAATTTAATTAAAAACTTTAATTACATCATATAAATATAAATGTTATTCCTTCTTTCACAAAATAAATATTATAAAATATTTATATACATTAGTACAATAAATAAATAAATAAAACAAAAACAAATACAAAGAATATTCATCTAGCTAGAGACTAGTTATGATAGTAGTGTTTTAATGTATTTGCTCACTATAAAATTTATTTTGGAGATATATTATGTACAATAACATACTACAGTACCAATATTATAAGTTATTTATAATGTTCACGAATAATGACATCACATTATTTTGAATCAAATTATATTATTCAGTATTTTTTGGTACAGACTATAAATGTTTAAATATTCCCACATTAGGGATATTATTTATAAAAGTGCAATACAAATTTTTTATCAAATCAATACTATATACGTAAAGTATAGTTTATGCATACGTGTTGCTATCACGTTAATTCTCAACATATTTTTATATTTCAGTTAAAATTTATAAAATTTCTTTATTTACAAAAATTTCTCAACAAACCACATATATTTTTATCTTTTTTTTATTAATTTCTAGTTTTATTTTAAAATAATATATTCAAATGTACCAAAAAATATATAATTTATTCAGTATAACTTATTTTAGAATTTATTTATTTTTAAATAATAAAACACTTATTATTATATCTAACAACAATAAATACTATATATATAAAATAAATCTGTATGCTTACTTGTCACTTACTCATTCAATCTAAACAGGTTTATTTAATTGGCAAAAAACATTTCAACAAACTATACTTTGATTCTAATTTCTACCTATCAATGGTATATTCCCATATTGTTATGTCGATTATCAATAGTATTGTATAGTGTAAACTATAAAGTAAGGTTTATATTGACGCGTGTCATTTCTCCGTCAAATATAATATTTTGTGTTTTTTTAATTTTTATAATTAGTTCAGAAGAGAAAGGGTTAATTTTTTCAATTCCAAAAGATTGCTCTAGTGATAAAACAATACATTTATTAGATATGTAATTTAAGAGTTTGATTCTTATTAGTAAGTCGTAGAATATTCTGTGTTAGATTAATACATCATTCTCTCATTTTAATTATTCTTATATATAAAAGATATCATAGTAATATGTGAAATAAACAAATAATTGTTCAAATCACAATTCAATTAAAATTCAAATTCTTTTAAATTATTTATCTTAAAATAAAATATTAATTACTTGAGTTTAAATATTTAAATAATTTTTTTATAAAAAAAAATATATTTTTAATCTAACAAATTTTTCTCACTAAATTTTTATATCTATTTTTATTCTATCCACACGAGTCAACTTTCTCAACAAACGACTAAGTTTTAATGAAGCAAAACTTTCATTTCTTTAATCAATTGTGAATAATTTATTTTAAACATATTATAAAAATTGATGAAATATTTATATTCTACTGATTTGAAAGACTCCAATTTAGCACATGCTTTAGACCTAAATATACCAATTGAGTCTAGTGTGTATTGGTTGGTTGAAGATTTGAATTTGTTTATTTAAATTAGTTCATTTTATTTAATTCATTGAAAAAATAAAATTATCATAGATGAACGAAGTAATTTGTCGGACCAAATTTTTTTTTTTTTTTAATTTTCGATTAACTCAACCAAACTAAAATATTAAGTATAAATGATTTTATTTTAAAATATTACTATTAATTTATTAATAATTTACTTATATTTTTTGTTGATAATTTTATTTATTTATAAATTAATTATTGTTGATATATTTAATCATGAATAAATTTAATTATAAGTTAATTAAATAGATAGTGAGAATAAATAGATATAACAATAAATTTAATTACATTACTTTGAGGATTTTAATTTTGAAAATAGCTAACAATACTTAGCTTTCTTTTTATAACTTTAATATAAATAACTTTTGTGTTTTGTTAACTTTGTGTCAGTGGTGCTTTTGTTTTGACATTTATTTTTGTTGACCTGTCTCCAAACAGTACTTTCAGCTCGTCTACCTGAGTTGATATGCCCCATCTCACCCGCCCACTTTTCATTCTTCCTCCTTATATTTATTCAAGTGTAATGTACAATATGGATCGGTTGAGAGTAGAATTTTCCAAATTTAAAATAGAAATTGTTAATTAAACCCTCATTTAATGGCTCGATCATAACGGTGTCCGAATTTATTTATAATGCTTATCTCATCCATGTTTACATGAAGTTAACAAAAGAAAAATATCATTATATTAACTACAAAAAAATAGCGTATAAAGATTAATAATATATTCAACTTAATTTAATCACATATCAAGGCCTTAAAATTATTCAAAACAAAAATCAACTCTGGATCTGTATATTTGAGGTTATTGCAGACCTGCCAGGCTAACACCAACTCTGTATCAACCCTAAGAACTAAAAGCTTGCATTATATACCCTTTAATGTAATCTTAAATAAATTGACAAGATCTTGAATCATCATTCTGGACCATATGTAAAGTTCATTCTCTGCACCTTTCCAACATATTGATTTTCATGATCCAATCAGCCCCTTTTTGCGAGCATAGATGGTAATCATGAGAAACATAATAGCTGAAAATGCTCCTGAGACAATAACTACCTGCAATAAACATGATTATATTTTAAGCTATCTATTTAAAATTTTGCAGCCATATACTTTAACTATATTACAACGTTGGGTGCCCATAAATACAAGTAGTTTGCTTACCCATTTGAACATGTAACCATGGTTGTCATTCCAACTGTATGGGATGTTCATTCCAAAAATACCAGCCACCAGAGAGTAGAAAGATAGGCAAACAGTTCCAGAGCTAAGAAAGAGCTCTAACTGCACCAATCGATACAAAAATTTGAAGGATTAGCGAACTCGAAGTAAAATACATTTTGCAAAATACTAATAGAAGATATGCATGGTGGAGAAACATAAAAGGCACCTGAATAAGCTGATTTCGATGGTTGTCAAGCTGTAAAATGGAGAAAAATAAATAAATTATTCACATTACATGTCATTCGCCAAATACCTATTGTTAATACCAATAAAAACTAATAGTTACTTACTTGAATGTTAATGTAATCTTCGGTATCATCAATATACTCTCGCAGCTATAAATGAAAAGAAAAATGGAACTGGTTAGACTAATAGGGATCTTGAAATCATGAATTGTTCCCAGAATCACCATTATTACAACAGATAGAAAGTTATAAAGGATGCAGAAAGATCCAAGTATAGTCTGATTCAATAAAGTAAGAGCATATCATCTTACAATTCTTAAATATTGCACGCAGAAACTTCTCAAAACAATTTTTGAACATACACTACAAAGTTCAACTTTGAACAAAAGGAGGGGAAGTAGGGAGAAGCAAAATGCACATATATCCTCTTTTCAACATTAATTTCACAATATTAACACAGTAACCTTGTAAACATTAAGAGATCAATGTGGTTAAACCTCACGATGCTTACAAATAAAAAACTAAGTACCAACCCAAAAAGGCCAAACCTTCAGTCACTTTCATAGGCTCTAAATTACAGAGTGAACATGCAAACTATATTTTTCTTCATATTACAACTAAACAGTCTTTCAAAATACTTTATATCTGGCGTTTATCTGCCTTGATACAAAAAATAAGATTCAAACGGAGATGAAACTTACTGTGTTTAATTTGTTTAATGTGCTATCAATTTGCATGAAATAAGCCTGCAAAAATGAACGAACACAGTTTTAACAGTTTTTTCATTAAAAAAATATGGAAGGTCTTTGCTAAATAAATTTTGAAGTAAATAATAATGTTATAACCTCCAATAACATTTCAAGCTCTTCCACATCATTTTCATCAAAACGAGCTGTTGCAATACTTGCTCTACTTGCTCTGGATATTTTTGATCCATTGGTTGGGGAGGTAGCAAACCAATTTGCAGCACCTGATCCACTAACTGGTGACACTGAACCTGCCTTTCTCGACAGGTATAGGTCAGCCATATCATCGTCGTCATCCAGCAATTGTTCGAGCTCATCTCTGACCTGTAGCAGATAACAAGAACTGGTGATGGGAGAAGGAGAAAGGAATACATATTGTACAGTATATGAAGAACTGCCTTCTGAAACATATTTTATATTGATCATATGAAGCTATGCAGAGAAACAAACCAACAACTTTGTACTGCGATCATGTACTAGGTGAACACAATGATCTAGATCCCCATAAATATTAAGCATGGAGAACATGAAAGCTCCTTGAGTTCCCATTCAAGCAAAACCCAACTACTTGATTATAAGAAAGCAAGGTTCTCGAGAATGGAATTTTTTTCATATATATTGTTAAGATATTGATATTCCTACTTAAAGTAGGTTAAATTTCAGACAAAAGATCAATAACCATCTTGAAACAGAAGGTGCGGAATATAATCATAAAAATAAAATGGGCTTTTTCCGGTCACACATTTTTCACTATCATTGAAAAACTTGAACATACCTTTTGTACCCGAGCATTCAGCCTTGTCATTGCACTCTTCATTTTACGAACTCTGTCCAAATTACGACTACTAATCTGCAGATTAATGTAATTCAAAAGTTCATAACAATTGAACAAAATAAAGTGTTCAGAGTGTCGTCAAACAAAGGCCATAGCACTATAGTGTAGCAGAATTTTAATAAACTGCTATTTCCTATGATCTGCAATTAACAACACAAAAAAATATATTCCTCAAGAAAGTCAAACATGGAACAAGAACACACATTTCGAGCCAACCAACAGAAACCGTAAGAGAAAAGTAACAATAATTAGAATCGACATCTCAATGATAATAAGTACAAGAAATAAAAAGCATAAGATATTTGAACTTAAGGAAGGAAAAATATCCTCCACTTTAAATGAAGCTTCTTATTTGCTAGCTTATTCTACTCTATATCAAAGGAAAATAGGGGCCAGGACCAGAGGACTCGAGAAAACGGAAACAAGATAAGGAATTCAATTATATATTTACCTTGGAGGTAAGTTCGTCTAATGCAGGATAAGCAATCAGCTCCAACTCATATGTACGTGCAGCAAGAAAACTACAAATGGCTTCTAAAGCAACCTCCAGGGCGCGGAACTCAAACGGTGACTCTACATTGCATAATTTAGATCATTCAGATACGGGATGAAAAGCAATTTCTGAAAATAATTTATTCTAATAAATTCATTAGAAAGGGCATTAGATGATGCAAATCGAAAACAAATTTCTGAGAGGAAAAGCCGCAATCAAATATCTTTATAATACTTCCTCCGTCTCACAATAAGTGTCGTTTAAAGTTTTTGCACACATATTAATAAATGCAATAATTAGAAGGAAGAGAAAAGAGATTTTACTAAATTGTCCATCTTAACCATTGGTGGACTTTTCACTATTATCAATGCAAAGTATAATAATTCTTTGAAAGTTGTGTATGATGATAATCATTGAAGGATAGTATAGGAAAAATAATTAAAATTGCATTGAAAATTGTGAATGACATTAATTTTGAGACAATTCTTCTACTAAAGTGACACTCATTATAAGACAGAGGGAGTAACAGTTCATCTTTAACCTAACATACCATCTTCATCAGCAGCTTCAGCATCGTGTTGACCACCAATATACTCTTTACCATCTCCTTGTTGTTGATGAATGTCACTCAGTTTAGGCAATCGCCTCTGCAGTTCTTCAACAACAGGGACCACATTTTCATCTGTCGGATCTCGCAGCAATACCTATACCAGAACGTAGTTACTTTCAGAATGCAAAAGTAAAAGCCATCTCAAATCTCTACGAATAATTACAGGGATTCACAAATATACAGAGCAGGTTATAGAAAAGAGTAATAAAACCTATTAAGGGAGACTCAAAAGTATCCTAGCTCTATCAAAATCTGTTCTTTGTTATTAAATCAGTAAACAAAATAAACAAAATCACGTAGTTGTATGCTCTTACAAGACAGTTAAAGTTTGTGCCATCACATTAAGTAAAAACTTTGATACTAGAACAGGAAAAACAAGCCAACAAGTAGGTTATTGTCCCTGTACTTGTTTCCTTCAATGACATGACACAATAATTTTAATATATGTTCCCATAATTCATGTCCCTAACTAACTGCATGCATAAGATAAGAAGCTCAGAACATGCCGCATCTACCATTCCTCTACGGTATGTTTGGAATAGATGATTTTTGAAGAGGAGGGGTTTATTATTCTTTTTTAAAATAAGGAAGCTATATAATGTTTCTGAAAAGGAATTAAGTCTAATTGAAATGTTATATGATCAATTATCATGTTATTTTTACAATTTTATCAAAATATCAAATATACACCAAAATGTAGGCTTAGCCCTTCAAAACCCTCCCCTCCAAAACCCCCAAAATCCAACTCCCAAACATGTCCTCACACGTTATTGTTCAATCAGTCTAATGCTTTTCAACTATGAGTATCTTAAAACTAAAAGAAGCTTGCTCCTTATTAAATACATATTGTTTCAATATATTTTTCTTTCCAATAGATAGAAAACCATAATTCTTCATAGTAAAATGTTATAACAAAAAAAAACTTCATTCCCCATCAGCAATCAACAACACATTCACAAATTGAAATAAAAGCTAACTAACCTCTTCAGCTGTGATAATTGCCTTGATATGCTGAAACACGGAATCACAAAAACAAAATAAAAAACACACAACAAAACCAAAAATTAAAAAAACACAATACAATGTAAAAAAAGAAAAACAACAACAAAATCATATGATGTACTACCTCCAAGTTAAGCACAATAGCCTTCTCACGACCAAGAATGGTAGAAGGGTAAGAAAGCAAAGGATCAAGGATTCTAAGATCACGTGCATTAATCTGAACCCTGTGCATGATAGCATACTTGTCAACATCAAGCATCGACCCTTGACCCATAGCATCAATCAAAATCCAACTTCTCGAAGTTTGTGTCTTCTTTTTCACAACAACCATAGCCTGTGGGTCCGCAGGGACAACGCTCTCATCTCGAGCCATCCCTTCTTACCCTATTCCTCCAAACTTCTTCAATTCAAAACACAAAATTTCAACTCAAAACTCTGTTTCAATTTGATAGAAACCAATAACAGAAAGAGCGAAATTTCTCAAACCCTTTTGCGCATTTAATCAAACACCAGTTGAGTATTGGTATCCCACCTCAAAAAAAACGTTTTTTCCGATTAATACTGTAGATTCGTTCACGGAAAAAAATAACAAAATAATATATGCATATAAGATAAAATATAAAGCGAACTTATTTAGTCTGAAACCCATAGCAGATAGGTTCATTTGTGTAATCAAGTGTGGGAAAACTCTATTTTTTTAGCAAAACTATCAAATTACCCTTCAAAATGTTGACGTGGCAATTTTTTTTACAAGGACAGTGGCGGAGCTTGACCGATAACTTTGGGGTGGCCGACATAAAAACATCTGAACCTTATCTGCAACATAAAACACTTATCTAAATCAATCAATTTTTTTACTTTTCTTTATTCTCACAAACTTATCTAAATCAATCAATTTAAGAAACATAAAACATCTTATATGCCAAAAAAAAACTAAAACACTTTATATGAACAAAAGAACTCAAACAAAAATGCAACAAAACTCAAATACATTCTATGCAACAAAAGAAATTCAAACACTTTATATGAATATAAAATCAAACACCTTATGTGCAACAAAAAAAACTCAAACACTTTATATAAACATAAAATCAAACACATTATGTGCAACACAAAAACTCTAAACAAAAATCATAATTGAAACTCTAAATCAAAATTTCAACTCCAAATCAAAGCTCCAAACTCAGTAATAAAATAAACTCTAAATTTCATGATAACTGAAGAACATAAGCAAAAGTCTGCACTAACAAAATCAAAACTAACAAAATAGAAATCCGAATTCCAAATCAAAACTAACAAAAATCAGAACTAACAAAATAGAGAGGTGAACAGAGAGGCAAGAGAGACGAACAGCCACCGCCACGGAGGCAGTCAGGCAGAGGGGGCCGCAGGCCCGAGCAGAAGAGCGATTCGTGATTCGTAATCTGGCAGAGCTGGCCGCGCGTTTGTGGTCGTGAATCTGATTCTAGAAAGGGAGAGAGGAAGGTTGGCAAAAGCTCCGCCCCTGCTCATGGAAAACTGACTCCAATAAAACAAATAAATTTAATCTAATTTTGATATGGTAAAATTTATATTATAAAATGAAGGCTAAATTACATTTGTGGTCCTTTAACTTAATCTCAGTAACGTTTTAGTCATTTATCTTTTTTTTTTCCGACTTGGTCCTTTATTTTAATTTTAAGTGACAATTTGATATTTTATGTTTTAAAATTTCAACAATGTTATTTTTTTTTATACAAAAATTCAAAAAAAAAATTCAATCAAAACTCATAAAATTAATTATATTCTTAAATATAATACAAATTTCATCAAATTCGTAACGCAAATCTTCAAATAAACTCATATTTTCATACTTTATTTGATATTGTTAGGAATAAAGGACTAAATCGGAAAAAAAA